>NW_021634508.1:0-71231 GCF_004799145.2 Neltuma alba | reverse complement strand
TTTGGCGGCGACAAATGTCGCCGCAGAAAAAAGTGTTTTTGCGGCGATTTTGTCGCCGCTGAAATGAAACGCTGAAAGTAATGCCTAAGAAGAATTGGCTTTACCAATGCCACGTCATCGCCGTCGGTGCCACGTCATCATCTCCGGCCGCCACGTCATCACCGTCGACCTCCACGTCATCGCCATCGGCGGCCACATCATCACCGCCGACCGCCACATCATCACTAGCCACCTCCACGTCATTGCCACATCACTCCTCCTCGCCACGTCATCATCTAAATATTTTCACCTTAAATGTGTCTTCTTCCAGGTTCGAACTCGTGACCGCCTCCTTTCGTGTCCAACCTTCTTGCCGCTGAGCCAGATTGAATTTGTTTATTAATATTGTAAAATAAAATATATATTATTATATTATACTTTCAGCGGCGACAAAAAAAGTCGCCGCTGAAGGTCCACTTTCAGCGGCGACTAAAAAAGTCGCCGCTGAAAGTCCACTTTCGGCGGGCAACAAAAAAAGTCGCCGCGGAAAGTCTTGGTTTCAATGGCGAACTTTCAGCGGCGACTAAAAAAGTCGCCGCTGAAAATCACTTTCGGCGGCGACAAAAAAAGTCGCCGCTGAAGGTCCCCTTTCGGCGGCGACAAAAAAAGTCGCCGCTGAAAGTCTTGGTTTCAATGGCGAACTTTCAGCGGCGACTAAAAAAGTCGCCGCTGAAGGTCCACTTTCGGCGGCGACTAAAAGAGTCGCCGCTGAAAGTCTTGGTTTCAATGGCGAACTTTCAGTGGCGACTAAAAATGTCGCCGCTGAAAGTCCACTTTCGGCGGCGACAAAAAAGTCGCCGCTGAAGATCCACTTTCAGCGGCGACTTTTTGGTGTCGCCGCTGAAAGTGGACCTTCAGCGGCGACTTTTTTTGTCGCCGCCGAAAGTCGTCGCCTAAAGTCTGTTTTTTTGTAGTGATCATTATAAGCTTGCTGTGTACCTTGGTCCTTCAATATAAAAATTTGATCAACAAGGTAACAAATTGAATTAGAACACACACGGGGAGGATAAACATGCAAATAAATTTAATTCTTTACCAACTCTTATATTAAAGGTGGGAGGGGGGGTATTATTTTCTCATGGAATTATTGTGTTTTGGATATTTGTATAGTAAATCTATCTCTGGTTCTTAATATAAGAGCTGATTGACTAATTTGAGTAGACTATGAAAATTTGTTAAGTTAGTTATTTGCAATGACTAGGTGTTGTCTTTTCTAAAGTACCTTGCTAATATAAGAGCTTGTTTGAATTTTATTTTGGTACTAGTTATAAAACCCCAATATACTTTGTCTCTTATATTTATTTATTTTTTAAGGTAGTCTTTGAAATAATGGTAGTTGTAGCCAATTACTTAATTAGTAAGGATATGTTAGGAAAGAGAACAGCTACTTAATTATTACAAATAACTTAACTAGTTTCTTTTAATTTACTCAAATTAGTCAACTAATAACTAACTTACTAGTTTTCTTAATTATTCAAATTAGTCAACTAACTCTACGTTAAGGACGAAAGATATTATTAGCTAAAACTACCGTTTAATTGAATATTTAACATATATAACTACTACAATAATTATTTTGTTAAAAAAGATAAATATGAGAAACAAAATAGATTGAAGTCTTATATTTATGATTAAATTAAAAGCCAACTAGTTCTTATATTAAAAATCGGAAGTAATACTAAGATCACAGATACGAGGAAAATGTGAAGACATGATGAAAATATAAGTAATGGCGCAGCAGGTATTTTTACTTTTGAGAAAAATAATGGAAATAATATTGATTCTTGGACACTTACATGAACAAGGGTCTCCTTGGAACTGCTAGGGTTTAGGGTTTTCGTGCTTCCGTGGCAGTAAGGAATCTGAAGGAGGTTTGCATTAAATATAGACCTTCTTTAGTGTTCTTATGGAAACAAAAAAGCATCAAAGTTACATGAGAAGAATTAAGAAGAAGTTGGGCTTTCATAATGAACTCTATATGGATCCCAGAGGTAGAAGTGGTGGGTGGCAGTCTGGTGGAAGGTTGAATTGAAATTTGATTTAATATCTCGCAGTTCAAATATTATTCACGCTAAGATTTCTTACACAAGTGAAGATGTACCTGGTTTCCTTACTTTGGTTGGGACCTCCAAAAGAAGCTTAGAGGTGTCGAGTTTGGGATAGATTGGCGAGTTTGGCTCCTTCTATAAATGGTTCCTGGCTATGTGTTGGGGACTTCAATGAAATTTTGAACTAGAGTGAGAAATTGGGGGGAAATCCAAGAGCTGCTAGGAAGATTTTTGGGATTCCATAAAATGATTAGTGACTGTGAATATATGGATTTGGAGTTTAAAGGTTCAAGATTCACTTGGGCTAATGGCAGACTAGGAGTGAATCATATCAAAGAAAGGATACACAGAGTTTTTGGAGATGGTGACATGAGAGAAAAATTTCCAAGAGCGATGGTCTATCATTGTGAACCTGTGGGATCTGACCATCAATTATTAGTGGTAGACCTAAACTATTGACAGGAAAAAAGCCCCAGACTATTCAGATTCGAACCTTACTGGTGTGAGCATGAGGAATATGATGGGGTGGTTTATAGAACTTGGAATTCTGATAAATACTAGAATTGTAGTGTTGCAGATGAATTGGCTTCAAAATTGGTGAATTGTAGCAAGGCATTGAAGAAGTGGGGTAGAAAAGTTTTTCCTAATAAGAGGAAAAGGATTGAAACTCTCATGAGTAAACTTGAAGAATGCAACAAGCAAATTCTTACTAAGGAAATTTTGCTACACAAAGAGGCAATCTCTTGTGAACTGGAAGAGGTATGGAGATTGGAAGAAAAATATTGACATCAGAGATCCAGAATTAAATGGTTAAAGGAAGGTGATGGGAATACAAAATTCTTTCATATCACGACTGTCCAGCACAGGGCAAGAAACAAAATCTTGAGATTGAAAAATAAAAGTAGGAGATGGTTGGAAGAGGATTCTGCTATAGGAGAAGAATTTACCAATTA
Organism: Neltuma alba; assembly: GCF_004799145.2. Taxonomy (NCBI): domain Eukaryota; kingdom Viridiplantae; phylum Streptophyta; class Magnoliopsida; order Fabales; family Fabaceae; genus Neltuma; species Neltuma alba. The sequence goes on along the minus strand of NW_021634508.1, from coordinate 68,191 downwards.
CTATAAAAGCTTGTTTACAAATTCTGGGGAGCAGAATTTCTTTAAGGCAATCAGCTATGTTGACTATAAAATCTCATAGACTGATAATATGCACCTAATGAGAGCTGTAACTAAAGAAGAAGTCAAGACAGCTTGTTTCCAGATGGAAGGAAGGAAAGCCCCTGGTCCTGATGGTTTTATTGGGCAATTTTTTCCATTGATCTTGGGAAACTGTAGGAGATAAGGTGTTTGAATTGGTGAAAAATTGTGTAGAAAATGGTGTCTTGATTGATCCTGTCAACATTACTGATTTGGTAATGATTCCAAAAATTGATAAACCCAAAGTAGTCACTCAGTATAGACCTATAAGACTTTGTAATTATTGTTATAAAGTGTTTTCGAAGGTCTTGACTAATAGAATGAAGTCTTTGATGCCGAAGGTAATTTCTGAGAATTAGTGTGCTTTTGTTGAAGGAAGAATGATCCATGACAACATTATTTTGGCACATGAGGCTTTCCACTATTGAAATGAAGGAGGGGAGTCAACAAATTTGAATTTGCCTTGAAAATGGACATGAGCAAAGCCTATGACAGAATTGAATGGGATTTTCTTGAGCATGTTATGTTGAAGTTGGGTTTTGACTCAAGATGGGTTGCATGTATCATGAGTTGTGTTAGATTAGTGAGGTACTCAATAATGCTTTATGGGAAAAGAATTGCAGAGGTGATTCCAAAAAAGGGAATATGACAAGGTGACCCTCTGTCACCTTATCTTTCCATCTTGATTGTGGATGTGTTATCCAACATGATTAAGAAGAATGTGGAAAGAGGTGAACTTGAAGGCATTAAATTGAGTCATTCTATCGCATTGTCTTTTTGCAGATGATTCTCTATTCTTTATGAAGGCTTCAAGGAAAAATTGTAGAAGGTTAAAGAAGATTTTTGTAGTGTATGGCAATGCCTTTGGACAATTGGTTAACCTAGAAAAATCTGGAATTTACTTCTCTACAAACACTGATGAAAATAGAAGAAACCGTGTGTGTCGATGGCTTGAAATTAAAGAAACTAGAGATCCAGGGAAATACCTTGGCCTCCCTATTATTTGGAGCAAGTCAAAGGCTAAGTCACTTGCTTTCATTTGTGATAAGATGCTAAAGAAGATTCAATTATGGAAACAAAACTATCTTACTCAAGCTGGAAAGGAAATCTTGATTAAGGCTGTAGCTAATGCTGTTCCTGTTTACCCCATGACTTGCTTGATTGCTTCAAAATGCCTATGAAAACTTGCAAAGAGTTTGATAGGCTTATCTCTAGATTCTAGTGGGGGAAGGGTTTGGAAGGAGATGGGATCCACTGGAAAGCATGGGATATCATGACATCACAAAAGAAGAAAGGTGGCTTAGGATTCAGCGACTTTACTGATTTTAATCTAGCCATGTTAGCAAAGACTGCGTGGAGAATAGTCCAAAATCCTATGCTTTGTGGGCTAAAATGCTAAAAGGCCTCTACTTTCCTCATTCTGATTTTCTAGATGGTAGCAAGGGTGGGAGAGCTTCATGGGGTTGGTCTAGCATCTTAGAAGGCAGGGATTTCTTGAAACAGATCTAGCCTGGAGAATTGGAAATGGTAGGAAGGTGAGGGTGTGGGAAGATAGATGGGTGGGGGAATGTGCTCTGAAGTGTTCTGGGGAAAATAATTCTTTTGACTCGGAAATGCTGGTTAGTGATCTCATGGAAGATGGACAGTGGAAGAATGAGATCCTTTATGAACTGTTTAATGTTGAAATAGTTCAGAAGATACTACAAATCCCTCTATCTTCGTTGGAAAGAGGGGATAAACTAATTTGGTCAGGTAGCAAGAATAGGACCTATTCTGTGTAGATTGGATATGTTGAGTTCAAAAATGGCAAGTGTGTTACTAGGAGGATGAGACCTGAGTCTTCCTATGTGATATTGGGTGGACTTTGGAGTGAAATTTGGAAGCTTAAAGTACCTCCTAAAGTTCAGCATTTTATTTGGAGAGCAACACATGACGGCTTGGCTATGGCAGAAAACTTGTTTATCCAACCTCCACCCCCTCTTGCCAAACTCTTATTATCAAATGAGGGGTCTTGGTTTGGTACTGCTTGCACTACAGGATCAGGTGAGTTTGTTGGGGAGGAAGTTGGCCGAAGGAGTACTGATGCAACTGGTTGTCTTGGCAGTTTGGATAGATCTAGTATTGGTTAAGGTGCCTTCTTGCTTTTAGTTTGCCTCTGTGTGTTTTTGTTTTTTTCTTCTCTCTTCTAGCTTGTACTTTAGGTTCTTCTTTGTGTTTTGGTTTAGTTTGTATGTTAGGTTGTACTTCTAGGCTTTCTCCGAGTGCTTTTTCTTTTTCAGGCCTTAAGTGGCTATTAGTGTGTGTATCTGATTTTTTTTTTTTGAGTATTAATAAAATGGACTCTCATTTTGGTCCCCAAAAAAAAAAAATGAATGAGGGTCCCCACTGCATGTGCTGAGGAGCAAGTGAGGGTTTCGGACGTTTCGATGAATACATCGATTCGTCAATTTGTATTAGGGCGACTTGGGAACCTAATTTGGAGTTTTTCATTGAAATAAAGAACTCCCATTCAGCTCTTTCAACAGGGCGAGGCCAATTTGGCCAAAAAAAAAAGGCGAGGCCAAAACCAAACAAAAAAAAAAAGGTTTTCTGAAATATATGTTCCTTTGTCCTTATTAACTGTAACAACTTGCTAAAAAAAAATAGATTGCACTAATCATGTATGCACTCTTTAGGCATTACGATCTTCATTTGACAAGCCAAAAAGGAAAAATACCTATAACAATAGAATACTAGTCCCATATTGTGTGAAGCCTTGACACTCACAGGATTTAAATATTCTTTAAGTATCTTTTATTTAGGAGCTAGCTTTTGGGTTAGACCTAAAGACCCGAATTAGTAATGTGACGTTTTAAATCTGATCCAATTTTGATTTTAGAGTTTAAAATGTACCTTTTCCGACATAATGTATATAATCAATAAGAAATTATTTCCTCCGGTTCTATTTATGAGTTTTAAATTTGAAAAGGAGCATAGTTTATTTTATAAATTTTAATTTGGATTTGTCTTAATATTTAATGTATTTTTTTAATGTTGTTTTTAATTATTTCTTTCTTGTCATATTTTTTTCACACATTCTCTTTCATTCTTTTGTTAATTTATTATAAGAGTATATTGAAAATAAAAATATTTTTTAACATATTTATTGTTTTAAGCTAATTTTAATTAATCATTTGTTATTCATGAATTAGTTATTTAAAACTTATAATAAGACTCGAAGGGAGTACTTTTTATAAGTTATGGATAATATGACTTATTTTTTATGGTCCCTAATACCTGATTCTTACATCTACTAGATAAAATAATGGCCTGACATTTAATAATCACAACCATCCTAATAATGACACAACTACCAACTACTCTAATAATAACAACTATTTTACTTATTATTAGAAGACGAAATAAACTACAGGACGAACTATTTTAATAAAGTAAAAATAGATAGGGACATAAAGTAGTCTTCTGGCAGGTCCTTATATAATTTTGTTATAAATTAATAATTTTGTAAATCACATCGTATCAAAGTTAATTTGTATAAATCTTTTAAGTTTCATGAATTTACATGATTTCTTTTCATTTTCAATATATATATATATAATGTAATTTTTCTATAGTTCACATTTTATAAAACTTTCTGGTATATGTTCCCAAAATATAAATTTAAAAATTTGACTAAAGATTGAAAAGAATTAAGAAATTTATTTTGAAAAAGCACATAAACAAAAAAAAGACAATAATAATATATTATTTCATTTTTTTTAACATCTTAATATTTAAACGACACGCTAGTTCCTAAATAATTTAATGATGCCTCCCAAAGGCATCGTTTTTCCAAACATGAATTTAACTGTAATTACAAAGTTCACCTTCCTATAATGTCATGGCTTCCGTCAGAAATCCTAGTATTATATGAAGAGGAAAAGGAGAAATTTGCTTCCATTTCACCTTTGACGGACTGATTTACAACTTTTCTTTTTCACCTCCTGGTCTCGTCTCAGTTTAATCATTTCATTGTAGTTAACAGTGTAATTTAACAGTGTAGTTTTGATTTTAAAATAAATTAATACAATTTTTTGTCCTTCAAATTTGTCTTTATTTTAATTTTGTCTTTTAAGTCATAAATCATATGTTTTGGTCTCTATAATTTAATAAAAACCTGTCTCATTTTGCCTCTTGAAAAAACCAAAACCCGTGATTTAAAATTTTAGAGATCAAAATCAAAATAAATGTAAATTTGAGAGACTAAAATCTATAGTTTGAAATTTAAGGGATAAAATCAAAATGAGTACAAATTTAAAAAAAATAGAACTTTTTAGTAATTATCTTTCTTCTTTGCGACCTCACAGTAATTTGCCCTTGTTTTAATTTTATGTTCACTAACTTATTCTTTAATATTTTGAGTAAATTATAATTATAATTTAAAAATTATAGTATATTTTTATTTAATTAATTCTTTATCATTGAAGTGAATCTTTAAACTGTGAATGAAATTACCGCATCATGTTAACATTTAGTTCTTAACTTAATTAATTGCATTTGTTCTGGTCAGAGTGAAAAAACCGCACTACATTTATTGATATGTCAAGGTTAAGGTTATTGTTCTATATTGTAGGAAAAAGTTGTTTGAAACAAAAATAAGAGAAATAGTTTCACATATTTAACAAAGCAGTTGTAACTCGTAAGTTTTAAAATAAACAAAAATACGTAGGTCAAATTCTTTGTATCAATTATGTTAAGTTCTTCAATTACACATAAACATGTGTTCTTTTTTAAATTTCATGTGACTTTATGATTAAATTCTATTAAATGTTAACATTTCAAAAATATAACACATTGTCATGTATAATTAGAGAATTTGATATAATAAATATAAAAATTTTAACATAAGTATTGCACTAAAATAAAAATAAAAGATATTGGCTTTTGTGTTTCCATGGTATTAAAATCCAACTGAATTAACCGGTCTAGTCTAATCAGGCATTTTATATGGATTGATCGGTTATATATTTTTTTTTAATTATCAAGTTTGAAATGATATCATTTGAGTAAAAAAAAAAAAAAAAAGAAGCAGTCCAATCATATTTGTTGTCAGCACCTCTGTAAGATTATGTGTAGTTTTTTTTTTAGATTTTAAGAAAATCAACATACATACTTTATAATTAACTAATTTAATTTTTTGTAATATCTTTAAATTAATTATTTAACTTTTATATTATGGAATGGAAGTAATACGTACAATAACTGAAAAATAACACGATTTTTAAATCAAATTTTATCTTGCTCTGTCTAAATTCCAACTGAAATAACCACACAATCCCCACTAATTATCAAATCACAGAAGTCATAGCGGAGAAATTGATAATTTCAAAGCAAAAACTTAATTACTCATTAATCAATTCAATATGCATTGTCGGAGATTAGAGACTGCTAAGACAAAAGACCTGAAAACAAGCAAGTTACAATTTGAGGTGCCACAAGTCAAAAACATTTAACATATATAACAACTACAAATATAAAAAAAATAGATAAATATGACAGACAACGTAAATTTAAGTCTTATGTTTAGAACCAAATTAAAAATTAAAATATCTCTTACATTAAAAAGCGGAGGTAGCATTTCTCTGTGATCCCATTTTCTTTCCTTATCTTGCATGCTTTGTTTAATTCTGTCCTTTATTCATGACACTGTCGTTCTATTGAGCGTTATTGATACTACTTTAATTCTCTAATTAAGTAATTTGAATAAATTAAGAGAATTAATTTAGTTATTGATAATAAATACGTATTGTCTTTTTTAAAATACCCTTATGAATAATGTATATTGATTAAAATTATCATTTGATGAAATTTTCAATATGTACAAAAACTACCTTAAAAAAATAGATAAACATGAGAGATAAAATAAATTAAAACTTTATATTTAAAACTAAATTAAAAATGAAACCGAGCAGTAATACTGATAAGAGAACTTGAAACATGACAAGATACCTATTTCTCCTTGTCAAGATTCATTGAGAAAGGGTACCCTGAAACTTGCGTCGATAAGGAATACGGGGTTTGTTTTTCTTTTCTTTTTTAGCCAGAAGGGAATGCAGGTTCAGGCACAGGCGCACGGCAAAGGTCAAAGCCCTCAAGATGTGTAACTACGGGGCTAATTCGAAGGAGCCGCACTTCCCACGCCTTCTTACGCATGCAGGTAAAGTTACAACATTGTAATAATGACTGACAACACATAATGGGTATAAGAGACCAAGTACCAATACAACAGCTACAAACACCTCACAGACAAATGTAGTATGGCCCACCAAACTGCCATATTATTATAACACTACTACTCAGAACGTGAAGCCAATGATCCCTCGAAGATCACTGTCTCCTAATGAAGCTACTCAATTCCAAGCTCTTTCTCCTCTGAAGCACAAACTCATAGACCTTGTGCTGATCAGGAAGAGACTTGGACACACTCTTTCTGCATGCATCTTTTGGCCCAAGCAATGAATTTGGGGCACTCAGCCTCTATCTTGAAGTTACCAAATGTCTCATAGGCTTCAAACCAACTGAAGAATGGAACAAGTGCTACATCCACGTATCCAAGATTGTCCCCTCCAAAGTAGGGCTTGTCTCCCAACTGTTCCTCCAACAACTTCAGGTACTCCACGAACTCCTTCTTTGCAGCTTCTTGTTCTTCTCCTTTGGTAGCCCATAGTCTCCTTCCCACATCATGTATCTGTTTCAAGTTGAGAACTTGGTTATGAAATGATAGACGAAGGAAAATCAAACGGCAACAATGCCCTATTTTCTCTTAAAGAAACAATACTATGATGGGAAAAGAATCAGCCGCTCACAGGTTAGTGTGCTTTCTCGCCAAAATTGAAAACAAAAAAGCATCTATATGTATGGCAAAGATGACTTTTAAAGACACCTTAAAACTTTATAGAAACATGCAATTATTAGTACTGAACCAGAAACATTTTGAAATTAAATAATTATCCGAATATGCTTTCCTTCTTGTCCTGTAAAATAATGCAGAGGAATATAAAAAACAGGACTTTCTGAATGAGAGAAATCAGCCCCATAAGTTGGTGAGATTCAGCAAGTACGATTTCCCATTTGCATTCAGACACAGGAGAAATCGACACGATTTGCAGAATCTTTTGGGGAAAGGAAGACAAAAATAATAAAAGGAGCTCCAATATTATATATTATCCATATTTTATTCAATATTCACTCAGCCATGCAAAAATCGCCAATTCACTTCTAATATTCCATCAAAATCGTCCGGATCAAAGCTAATGAGCAAACAAGAAGTAATCCAGTGGAAACGTTCCATCAATTGATCAAAAATGCGAAGAATAACAGCAATCTGAAAGAAGTTAAAGTGAAGAATCTGAAAAGAAATGAAGCGCAGAAAAGAACCTTCTTGTCAACGAAGTCGGCCCAGAATCGAGCTTGGGCTCTGTGATAAGGATCGGATGGGAGAAGAGGGGATTTGGTGTTCCAGACCTCATCAACGTACTGCACACAGCAATAAGAGACTCACAAATTGGTTTGCCATTGTGAATCAGAACAGGGATCTTCTTGTGAATCGGGTTCATTTGAAGAAGTAGAGGGCTCTTGTTCCTCATCAGGTCCTCATCTTTATACTCATACTGGATGCCTTTCTCAGCAAGTGCAATTCTGACCCTCATCCCAAAGGGACTTGGCCAGAAATCCAACAGAGTCGCCTCATTTGCCATTGCTGCCAGAAAACAATAACCAAATGCTCAAGAAGAACTAACGATTGAGAGAAATGCAGAGGTGAGAACTGAGGAAGAAGGGCCTGGATGCCTCAATTTATAGGCTCGGAAAAGTCTGGAAGCTACACTGGGGATCCCAACTAGGGGTTGTTCAAGGCCGGCCCGTCCGGTCGATCCGTTCCGGTCGGTTTTATTGGGACGGGACGGATCCGTCCTGAAATTTTTCGGGACGGGACAAACCAGGACAGGACAAAAAAGGGACGGGACGGGACACGGGACGGGGTCGTCCCGTCCTGGTCCCGTCCCGGTTCCTTTTTTTAAAAAAAAAATTATTTTTTTAATTTTTATATAATATCATTTTTTTCATATTTTTTAAGATTTGAGACTATTGTATGGAACTATGGATATATTTATTTAGAGTTTTATATTTGTTAATGATTTGAGAATTGATGATTAGAATTTTTAGCAAGTTTTATTGTGTTAAAAGCTTTTGTTTAGAGTTTTTAATAACTATTATAGTAATATTTGAGCTTTTGTTTAAGAGTGTCCAAACAAATAAAAAGATGTTTTTATAAGATTTAAGCTCAAAAAAATATAATTAAAAAAATCAGATTTTTTTAAAAAATTTAAAAAAATTTAAAAAATAAAAAAAAATATTTCGGGACATCCTGGTCCGGTCCCGGATCCATCCCGTCCCGACTGGGGCTGGGACACGGGACAGGAAAATCTGTCCTGTTACTGTTCATCGGGACGGAACCGGGACGGGCCTGTCCCGGTCCCGATCCGTCCCGTGAACACCCCTAATCCCAACGTATGCGCGAGGCGGCGCGGGAATTCCAGGTCAATAAAGCATAAAACAAATACTCAAACAAAGACTCATAATATAATAAGGCGGCGCGGGAATTCCAGGTCAATAAAGCATAAACAAATACTCAAACAAAGACTAATAATAATAATAATTTAAGTATAATGTTTCGTTTACCGTCTATACACAAGGTATTATAAATAAGACCGGAAAGTAATAATAATAATAATAATAATAATTTTTTTGTCCCATTTAGTTTCAAATAATTAATTCACCAATAATAAAAAATTAGATAAAAACTAATAAATATGTTTAAAATATTATACTTTTGTTGCTAAATACAATTTAATAATAAATGAGAAAAAATATAAAAAAAAATGTAGGAAGATATGGTATGATAGATTATGACAAATAAGAGGAAATAAATCACTGAGGGTAAAATTAAAAAAAAAATAAATATTAAGAGAAAAGAAATCCAATTAAAACTTATAAAATAGATAAAATTCTTGTTTGAATTTAAAACATATAAATAAGACAGGAAGAAGTAATAATTAAAAATTATAACTGTTTATGAATTAATACAATTTTTGAGTTATGAGGCAAATTTATTTATCAACGCGAAACTGTTATAATTGTCATTTAATAATAATGGAGAGATGCGCCTTGGGAGGATACTTCATCTTTTATTATCCAAAAAATTTATTTTAAAAAAAAAAGGATCCCTCCCCAAAAGCGTCTTGACCTGTCCTACGGAGTTCCATGTTCGCCACCACTTTGGATAATTTGCACCTTTGTGTCATGGCTTCCGTCAGCATATTCTCGTTTTTTGACTTTTCCTCTCACTTTTTTTCCTAGGAGAAAAATGTTTTCTTTTATGTTAGACTTGATAGGAAATAATATTTGATTTTTAAAATATTAAATTAATAATAGTTAAGTTTTTTTTTAAAATGTTAAGAAAAGGGAAAAAGTATATATTAGATATTTAATTTTATATAAAATTTTTGTTGGGCCTCTTAATTTTAAACATTTAACCTTAAAATCATTAGTTTTAATAATAATTTTTATAAAACATGGTTGATTTAAAATTAAATTTAATAAACATTTAAAATTTTTTTATCAATATTCAAAATCTCAACATCATTGTGTTTAAACAGTTTTAGGGTTAAAAAAGTAAAAAATTTTTAAAAAAAAAACTTAAAAGACCAAATTAAAATCTTCTATAAAATTAAAAACTGAAAATATACTTATCCTAAAAAATAAATTGCAGATCTCAATCATAAACTAACAGTTGTATCTAAAACTTACATATTCATTTATAATTGAAACTTTTAAATCTACAGTGGTTGAATTAATATTGATATCTATTTTTTTAAAAGAAGAACTGAGCATCTAACTACTATTAGTTTACCTTCTCGAGACCTAATTGTCGTTGCAAGTTTTATTGGCATAGTAGATAGATTAGAATATTTCAATATAACTATTTATAATATAGTGCCACTATTTTGGTCCGCCACTATACTATTTATAATGTATATAATGAGTAATTGACTTAACAAAAACTCTATATCTCTACCTCTACGAGCTTCAGAGCTATGAGTATCAAGAGTTTTATTACCATATCGCACCATTTAAATCTAATTTGAATGGTTGTTGTTAATTTTTTCTCACTTTCATTTTTTTAAAAATATTTTAATATGTATAAAATCTAAATAAAGATAGTATTTTAACCACAAATTTTCAAAAAGTGATAAGTACCATAGCTCATATCAGTACAATGAGCACGGAAATTAGTTTTGACATGCATGCATAAGTGAAAGCTTTTATGGTTTAACTTGGCTGTTTTTCCATGAAATTTCCATTACACCTACGAGTACTACTGCTTTAAGTTGGATGTGTAGATTCTAATTTGCTCAACATAATAAGATAGTACTTTAAATGTTCAGCTGCACACACACACACACACACAGATATATATCCTTAGACTATTCAATTTTTCCTGTTAAAAGAAGACCTGGTGATTTCTTCTCTAGCTTGTGCCCTTCATGTCCTAGCTCTCCGTTGTTAATGCTGTACATTATTATTTAACTTACCTTTATTTATTTTTCTAATATCGATAATTTTGTCTTTCTATAAAAGAACTATATAATTTGACAATACGAATGAGTTTGAAACGACGAGTTTTGAGGGCTGCTTTCAATATCCGAACAGAAGGTGATCGATGCATGTATGTGTGTTTGTGTTGCCACTGCCTCACAAACAAAATATAAGTATCAAATTTTTAAAGTGACTTGGTCCTTTTAAAAGCTACAATTGAATTTGTTTAACCATTTAAAAAAAAGACTAATAATATAGTATTTCATTTTTTTTTAACATCTTAATATTTAAACGACACGCTAGTTCCTAAATAATTTAATGATGCCCTCCCGAAGGCATCGTTTTTTAAAACATGAATTCAACTGTAATTACAAATTTCACCTTCCAATAATGTCACGGCTTCCGTCAGAAATCCTAGTATTATATGAAGAGGAAAAGGAGAAATTTGCTTCCATTTCACCTTTGAAGGACTGGTTTACAACTTTCTTTTTCACCTCCTGGTCTCGTCTCAGTTTAATCATTTCATTGCATCAACATAGTACGGTGTAGTTTTGATTTTAAAAAAAATTAATACAATTTTTTGTCCTTCAAATTTGTCTTCATTTTTTTGTCCTTTAAGTTTTAAATCATATGTTTTGGTCCCTATAATTTAATAAAAACCTGTATCATTTGTCTCTTGAAAGACCAAAACCAGTGATTTAAAATTTTAGAGATCAAAATCAAAATAAGTGCAAATTTGAGAGGCTAAAATTTATAGTTTGAAATTTGAGGGATAAACCAAAATGAGTACAAATTTTAAAAAAAACTAAAAATAGTATTAACTCAAAAAAAAGAGATGGCATAATTTAACAATTGAGCAATATGTAATAACAAGTTTCAGTACATAAAATGATAGCTAGTTTTTCTTGCTCATTTATTAAAAATTTTGAGTAATTATCTTTCTTCTTTGTGACCGCACAGTAATTTGCCCTAGTTTTTAATTTTATGTTCTCTAATTTATTCTTTAATATTTTGAGTAAATTGTAATTATAATTTAAAAATTATAGTAGATTTTTTATTTAATTATTCTTTATCATTGAAGTGAATCTTTAAACTGTGGATGAAATTACCGCATCATGTTAACATTTAGTTCTTAACTTAATTAATTGCATTTGTTCTGGTCAGACTAAAAAACCACACTACATTTATTGATATGTCAAGGTTAAGATTATTGTTCTATATTGTAGGAAAAGTTGTTTGTGTTATGAATATTATAACATGTGGATGTCCATCTCTTCTTCTTCCTCTCAACTTCATCATCAATTCCCACTATTTTCACTAGGCATTAATCTTCCACTACTCATTACCTTTTCACTATGCCTTTAATCTTGTAACTCCCCCCACTCATATTCATGTGGTTTATTGTCCACTATCTATCATTTAAGTACAATATAACTTATGTGTAAGACTATGCCTATAAATAATGCATGTCATTGTATTGTAATGCAAGTGAAGCAAGTGAAGGAATACATATCATTCTCTCATTTTCTTGTCTACTTCTCTTCTCCAATCGGCTTTATTGTTGGTTAATTTCATAACACGTTATCAGCACGAGACTCTACTATCTGAGTTCATGGTTCTAGTTGATACACGTTGATGTTTTGTTCGTTGAATGAAGATAGTTTGATCCGAACAGTTTGGTAAGATTTCTCCAATTTATTTAGAGCAAATGATGGTTTTGTACATTAACCATATTGATTCATTGGCAATCGAATATTTTATTCATCATATTGAGATATGAAAATTTTTTTTTTATTTCTTACTTTCTTATATTTTCATGATTCTACTGTCCTTATATTTCTTGATTTGCTATGAAGTGTATGTTCATCTATAAAATTACTATATATGATTATCATCTCTGATATTGGTTAATTGTTGTCTTAGAAAGTAAAATGTTAAATATATAAACGAATGGCTAATAGTCATTGTACTCTTGATTTGGTGATTAGATAGCCAGAAGCCACATCATGTTTTGATGATTATTTGACAAAAGACCATCTTGTGGTAGTAACGGATGGCATGACAAGATTGTCACAATTTGATAATCTATATCAAAGTCCTGAAGATTGATGGTTAAAAATGAAACGATACAAAAGAACTTCGTAGTTCTGAAAATTTTGTTATAATCCAGAAGACTAATATTTGAAAAAATTGATGGTGTGCTATTGGAAGCAAAGAATATATCTATAAGAGTGATAAAGAGTATGATCACATTGTATCAGTGGAACTGATAACTAAAAGGACAATAATCTTGGGGCTTGACTATTGAATCATAACAGCAGAATTAGTAATAGTCCTATGATCAATATGATAAAATTATGAACAACTGTTATAATATGACCAGAAGTCATATAGACAAATATGTATCAATTCATTGAAAAACAAATGTTAAGAAAAAATGGTTGTGGAATAAAAAAGACCATGTGATATTATGAAAATATCAAAGCTAATTCTAATGCCTGAAGACAATAAGTTGTGAAGAAAAATAGATGCCCAAAGTATATATAAAATAGAAAACATATAAGTATATGCCTAGAAGGCTCTATGTATAATGTTTAATTTTTATCAGTCTTTAAATTAATTTTTTCTGTTCCAGAAGAACTGATCACTTCTTCTTTAGCTTGTGCCCTTCATGTCCTACCTCTCCTTGTTAATGCTGTACATTATTATTTAACTTACCTTTATTTATTTTTCTAAGATCGATCATTTTGTCTTTTTATAAAAGAACTAAAATTAACCCTATAATTTGACAATACGAATTATTTGAAACGACTAGTTTTGAGGGTTGCTTTCAATAGCGGAACAGAAGGTGATCGATGCATGTATGTGTGTTTGTGTTGCCACTGCCTCACAAACAAAATATAAGTATCAAATTTTTAAAGTGACTTGGTCCTTTTAAAAGCTACAATTGAATTTGTTTAACCATTTAATATAATTTTTTATTTTTATTCCTAATTAGTTGGAGGTCTTTCTCATTTCTGTTTTTTTTTTACCCGTTCTTTCTTATGTATATCTTTTTACACTCATTCTCTTTTCTACTGACCCTCTCTATAAGTAAAAGTGTTTTACAAGAAAATAAGTTATTTTTTAATATTTATTATTTTTAATCAATTTTAACTAACCCTTCAGTCATATATTTTGAGATAGAAGGGCTATACTCCTCTGGTCTTATTTATAGGGTAAAAAAGAATGTATTTTTTAGTCCTATTTATAGGACATTGAGGGAAATTTTTTGTATGAATATACAATTTTAGCCCTCATATTATGTTGACTTTACTAATATGAGGTATAATGTATATTAAATAGAAATAAAGTTGAAAAGTCATTAAATTTTACATGAGATTAATAAAGTTTAAAGTTTTTTTTAGTCTATATGAAATATGTTAAAAGTGTCTTATAAATAGAATCAGAAGCCTTATAAATGGAATCAGATGAGTATATCAAAAACCTTGATAGTTTAAAATGCCACACAAAGGCTGATGTTTCGAATAGTGGGGTCCAAATGCAACGTCTCGATCTGGCTTTAATTGTTTTAGATTAGGGGGGCGTAACTAATAGAGAGCACTTGCTTTGGGAAGTGCAATAGCAGTTAAGACCTGAAAAGGGGTGCAATTGAAGCATTAATTCTTGTCACCAAAGTCATGAATCTGCTGAACAAAGCACTCATAGATATTGACGTACTGTGCCCTTTGATAAGATCTACCGGTAATGGGTAAGACATAGATGTAACTGTTTTAGCCCCGCCTCACCTTATCACCCACCATGCCTGATGCCTCCTTCCATCTTTCACTGGTTTTCGCCAGGTGGCTCATGACCCATGTCGATCGTCTCCACTTTTATGCTGTTGTCTTCTCACAAAGCTTACACACAGGCTACTTACTCTGCTTTAATTCCTCGTACGCTTGTAACCTTGTTTCGAATCAATGGCCATTTGACAAATTATTACGAGGTTTCATCTTGAATAATAATGATATTATGATGATGATATTGGACAAGTTGTGAGGAAGACAACCACTTTGGTTCTCCCAAATGCTTCTTGTTAAATCACCAGTAAACTCCTAATAAGCTGGAAAACGTTTCTGTGAAAACTATAAAATTATTATAAGTTCCTATAGTTTGCAATGATTATAAGAAAACGATATATTTTACGCAGCTTAAAAAGAAGTAAATGGACGTACTCAAAAGTATGGTAAACTATAAAATTTACTGTAACCTAACAACGCATGAATGATAAAAGGAAGATATGAATTGTTCATTGAAGATGACAGGTCATAAAAGGCATAACATGAGGAGAGGATCCAATGCCCCTACTCAATACAATGACAAATGACCCTGGAGACTAGGGTCCTAAACTGACTCAGTCATTGCTAACAACAAAATTTTATTAACTCGTCACTCATATTATGGCCTCACAGCCACACAGAAGATCGATAATTATTTTATCACTCCTAGGTAAGCAGGGCCTTGCGTCTGATCTCCGAAAGGAACCGAAAGAATTTGTTTTGGTCAGGAATATACTGAGACACACTCTCTTTGTCCATACACCTTTTGCCCTAGTTCACCCGCTTGAGAAATTCTTCCGAGATGCTGAAACTCCCACGTCTCCAAAGTGTAGAAGCGGACGTAGAATGGAATTAGAGCCACATCTACCAGCCCAAACTGAAATTCTTTTAGATGTAGTCTGCCCAAAACCTGGCATGAGCTCGCTCATAGGGATGAGAGGGAAACAATGGAGATTTTTGGCTCCAAGCTTCGTCAATGTACTCAACTATTGTGGGCGATTCGGAGATGGGTGTTCCATTATGAATTAAGAGGGGACTTTCTTATGAAGAGGGTTCATCTGCAGCAGAAGAGAGCTCTTGCCAGATAAATCTTCTTCTCTTGCTTCGTACTGGATTCCCTTCTCGGCTAAGGCACTTCTGAGTTCTGACTCGTATTCCAAATGGGCTTGACCAAAAATCAAGTAGAATCATATCATCTTCTATCACCGCAACCTCTACTTTCGCTTTCCTTTAGACTTCTGGGTGTGTTGCTAGCGCTGTTCCTTGTAGTAGTATTAGGCTTCCTTGTTGCCTTACTCCGCCATCCATCGTCATTGCTTGCGTATTGTGGAGCGTCAACCTTATTTTATTCAACGACAATACACATCACATCAGAGAAAACTTTACATGTGACACTTAATGCCACAATTATTGATTTATTTTCTTGAAAGCCTAAATTATCAATAAACAAACATTCTGTTTAAATAGATCCTTTGCTAAGTACAAATGAAATCCCACGTAATCTCTAATGACTGATAATACTCATTCCAATTTAAAATATAAGCATCAAATCTTTAAGGAGAATTACTTTTTATAAGTATTAATTGGGATTGTCTAATCATTTGATGCACTTTTTTTTTCTATTTTTTACTCCGAATTAATTATGTGTCTCTTTTTTCTTTTTCATTATTCTCTCTCCTATTTATCCTTTCCATAAATAAAAATATTTTAGAAAAATACTTTTTAACTTTTTATACACATATATGTTATTTATTATTTTTACCTGATTTTAATCAACTTCTTAAGTTACGTAGTTTAGTTATTTGAATAAGATGGAATATATTCTCGTCCAATACTTCCAACACAATAATGAGATGGCTCACAATGCATGCATTGTGGAGCTACAGTTACTTCCCCGCACAATCCATTTGATGTAAAACAAAATTTTTGGAGATTAACTTGATCAACTTTATTTTTTAAAGACACTTGAGATAAGCGTAATTTCTAAGGATTCAGTTAAAATTATGGGACGAGAAGTTTAACATAGAAGACCTATCAAGGTGAAGCAATTAGTGCTTCTGCAGGGAAAAAGTGGTTCTTATTACAAGACCAGGTGATATCCCATAACTTGCTCATTGTCCGGAAACTTGGGTTTTTTTTTTTGCAAACGTCAGCATGCCAATGAAGCCATTCTCATGTCCTGGTGATTCATAATGGTGTGTTTGTCAAATCCTTCTACAATACAGGTGTAGTTTTTTCTTGCAGGAAAGTAGCAGATCTGGAGCGTATTATACAGGTCTTGTCATAGATGCATTCATCTGATATGTTGTAGCATTTAACTGGTGAAGTTACCATTGTGGTAACAAGGATATGCTTGAACAACAATGCCCCTGGTCCAGGTTGGAGAAATTATGTTATCCTTGAAAATCTACGATTCTCAAGGAACTGTCTAAGGAGCCACTCGTGTAGGTGGATCCAGAGAGAGGCACACTCTGCTGCTGATTGGGTAGCTAGAGCTTTTTTGACCGGGTCTTGCCTGAGTGATTGGGTGATGAGACCGCCGCCTCTTTTGCATTAACTTATAGAATCTGATTTATGTAAAGCCCAAACTGATGTACGCTGATATTTGTCTTGCTTTATGGTGATCTCACAATACTTTGCATTGTTGATCTATTATGGAATGAACTGGCGTTGGCCAAAAAAAAAAAAGGCAGCAAGAAGGGAAACTCTTTCGGGTTTTTTTTTCCTGAACTTTTTCAAGAACTTGGTTATGGCAGACTATCTGATGATTTGTTGTATTTAACCAAGTCCTTTAGAAGTCTAAAATGCAGTGGTATCTAGGGATGTTTTCCTTGCCCTTACGTCATCGGAGTCGAGGTCGCTTACTTTTAGGTACTATCGGATAGTGAAAAAGATGCATTGTGATGATTAAAAAAGTTAAAATTATGGGAGAATTTTAGTCATCCTCCACAAAAGAAATTTATTTTCCAACATCCAACAAAATTCTGAAATTTCATTACATCCCAAGAATGAAAATGAAACTAAACTTTATGGGTGGAAAGGCATTACTGCCCTTCCTCTGATTGTAAAAGGACTTGTTCCTCTTATGAATCACTTAATTTCAACTGTAAATTTTCTTATTTTACTTGTGAATCTTAATTTCCTAGTTCAATTTGTAAATGACCTTATTCCAATTGTAACTAGCCTTATTTCTCTTATGAATTACTTTATCTTGGGTGTAAATTTACGTATTCGACTTCTGAATCATAACTCCCAGAATTATTAGAAATGCTAGCTCCACCCATAAATGGCCTTACTCTAATTGTAAAGCATTTTATTTCTCTTGTGAATTATCTTATCTTGATTGCAAATTTCTGTATTCCACTGTCAAATTCCAACTCCCTAACTTATTGCGAATGCTTGCTTCACTTGTAAATAGCCTTACTTCAGTTATAAATAGGCTTATTCCTCTTGTGAATTCTTTTATTCTGCCTGTGAATTTGCTTTTTTGTTTCCATCACTGCAAGGGTTTTCACCCATAAAATTTAATTTCATTTTAGTCTAAAGGGTGCAATGAAATTTCATAATTTAGTGGAGGTTGTTGGAAAATAACTTTCTACTGTGGGGGCTCATTGAAATTCTTCCTTAAATTATTTTCCTTGAGAAATAAAGCGAGGTAAGCACATCCGCATGTCTAAACTCTAGGCACAGACATTCTTCTTTTTCATTTTTGCTTTCAGTGGAGCATCTTGTGTTTTCAAAGGATGGATGTCAATTAAGTCTGGCCCATGACAAAGCCATCATAAAAGGAGACAAACAGAAGAAACATAGAAAAAGCAGCCCACGAATGATGCTCATTCCGACTTTCGTATAGAAGCCTCTTATGAAGGCCCAGGCTTATTATAATCGTTAACGTATTTTTATCCTCGTTGGCTATCTCATCTCAATAAACATCCCAAGATTTATTTAATAATGAAATAACACACTATTTTATTGTTAGCTACGTCTTATTTAATAATAAAATAAAAATTGGGTGCGAAGAATATTCTTGTGGTGGTTATTTAGTTATTTATGATGAAAGCAATTTTTGAATAATGTTTGAGATTCCCTCTCTTGATTACTTGGACTTCATAATGCTCTTTTAATTCTAAATATAATGTTCTCTTAATTAAATCGCAAATGTCAAACGACTATGTAAGTTGATTATTTGAAATTAATATGTAGAGAATTTGATTTTATTTTAATTTTCAAATATAATCTTGCCATTAAATGATTAAAATTTAATGCGTAAAAATACAACTATTTCAATAAACAAGGGTACTATGAGAGAGAAAAAAATTTAATATTGGAAATAAGAAGAAATGAGACCTTGAATTTTGAACAAAAAGAAAACCCTTAAAGAACCTTATATTTACAAAGAAAGCAATGGGCAACATGCATGTGCAATGGGTAATGATGTTCCTTGTATGCCTGTCTCTTTCTTTTGTTTTGCATTTTGTCTTTGTCTCTTCATTTGGAAAAATTAATGAATAAAAAGTGTACATAATATATTTTTATAGGGAAGTGCACAACGATGTACTAGTAAGGCGCTTGGCTGTGGTAAACTAGATATGATGAAGTTATTATTTCAATGTTAATTACGCAAAATTACATGTAATAGGCAGTTTAACGAATACAAAAATTGGCAACACAATAAAACCTCAAATTTTTCTCCCTTCTCAACGAATTGAATCCTACCTCACTGTCCTCAAAGCTGACACAAGTAATCAAACATCAATAAGACAAAAAATTAGAGAAAGAAGACTATTGTTAGACTATAGATCACTAACTATAAATTGCGTGCTTTTTATATGTTTATTTTCTTAAAGAATCGTACGTGCAACAAGACAATATACCTTGTCTTTGTATTCAAATTTAAATAAAATCAGTTTTATATCGATGTTGCAACGACAAAAAGCATATAAAGTTCACCAAGTAAAAAGAAACACTGCACGCATGGTCAGAAAGAGTCTACAAAACAAATAAAATATTACTTTCGATTTTTAATATAAGAGCTAGTTTAATATTTAATTTAATCATAATATAAAATCTCAATCCACTTTGCTTCTTATATTTATCCATTTTTTCCTCTAATGAAGCACTTATAGTAGTTGCATATGTTAAATGTTTCACAAAATGATAGTTCTAACTAATGCACATGATTAACAATGATATTTTAGAGAAGACAATATCTTTTTATCACAAATAACTAACTCAACTAATTTTTTTAATATGATCACATTAGTTAACTAGTTCTTATATTAAAGAAAGGAGATAGTACTAACTAAATAGGAGAAGATGATTCATCTGCCAAACGAATCTTGAATGAATACAAATATGAAAAAGACAAATTAAGTTTGGACGTGGTTTTTTGGGTGGGCAGAGATTGAGTTTGGTGGTGACATGGCATTGATAATAACATAGACGTAAAAGGGAACACGAATCATATGTTAGAGAGGACCAAGTGTAAAGGAAATAGGTACGTAGCTACCTTCAACACTTAAATGTTTTTTGAAGCTTGCTTATGTATGCATGCCTACGCAAACAACGGGGAAATTTTGCCGAGGTTGCCTTCTGTATGGGCACCCTCTCCCTTGTGTTCATTTCATCATCCATCATCTCCAAACTTCTCTCCATCGGCCGGCCTCTCCACACAAACATATGTACTCACATCAGATCACTGAGTGAGTGAGTGCACGTAATGAAAAGACAAAAAGAGTTTCGATCGGATCCGGCAAAAGGTTTGGCGCAATAAATGAAGATGAATTGGATATATATGGAGGGAGGCTCACGTAATGTGACCTTTTGTTAGGTCCCAAAAGCCAAAGGGCATATTATATATCCAACAATGAAGGATTCAAAACCCTTTTGGAGATGCAGCTGCCCTTTCGCTCCCCAACATATCGTCGTCTTCTATGACTTTCTGCCCAAATTGCTTCCCCTTTCCATATTCACCTTCCTTGTGCATACATACGCCCCTAGCTAAGGGCTATGCTCGTTGCATGTATACATGTATGTATGTCAGCGTGTAGGTATGCATGTAAGCGGATCCATGCAAATGCAGCTTCTTGTGTGTGTTAATTGCAGCACCTACAGAAGTACGTATCTCCACAAGAGAGACCAATCGCGCGTACGTCATGCTTACGAGAAACCATAGTGTTTTGGCATGCATTTCTAGTTGACACGTGAAGGACCCTCCAACTTCTAATTAATTCATTTATTGGTCCCCCACTACTATAGTTTTGTCCTTGATGATTTTGTAACTTGTCACTAAAAAAGTTCTTGTATTGATAACCAGTCACAATTCTTTTTCAAGTTTAATTAAACGTGACATTAATTAGTTGTTGTGATCCTACTAGACTACATCTAACACTTGCTAACTGTGATTTTTGAAAAATGTAGCTCATTGCAGACAAGTTTTTACGGCTAGCTAGCTACTTGAGTCTCTGCTGGATCCCGTTTTTGTTTTAAAAAATCTATTATATGTCGCTTGTAATAGCAGTTTTAATTTATTACCCAAAACAACGGGTATTGCACATCTAGCATCATTATAAGCTTGCTGTGTACCTTGGTTCTTCAATATAAAAATTTGATCAACAAGGTAACAAATTGAATTAGAACACACACGGGGAGGATAAACATGCAAATAAATTTAATTCTTTACCAACTCTTATATTAAAGGCGGGAGGGGGTATTATTTTCTCATGGAATTAATGTGTTTTGGATATTTGTAAAGTAAATCTATCCGTGATTCTTATTATAAGAATTAGTTGACTAATTTGAGTAGACTATGAAAATTTGTTAAGTTAGTTATTTGCAATGACTGGGTGTTGTCTTTTCTAAAGTACCTTTGCTAATATAAGAGCTTGTTTGAATTTTATTTTGATCCTAATTATAAAACCCTAATCTATTTTGTCTCTCATATTTATTTATTTTTTAAGGTAGTCTTTGAAATAATGGTAGTTCTAACCAATATACTTAATTAGTAAGAATATTTTAGGAAAGACAACACCTACTTAATTATTACAAATAACTTACTTAACTAGCTTCTTTAATTTACTCAAATTAGTCAACTAACTCTTACATTAAGGATGGAAGGTATTATTAGCTAAAATTACCATTTAATTGAACATTTAACATGTGCAACTACTACAATGATTATTTTGTAAAAAAAGATAAATATAAGAAACAAAATAGATTGAAGTCTTATATTTAGGATTAAATCAAAAGTCACACTAGTTCTTATATTAAAAATCAAAAGTAATACTAAGATCACAGATGTGAGGAAAACGTGAAGACATGATGAAAATATAAGTAATGGCGAAGCAGGTATTTTTTGTTTTTGAGAAAAATAATGGAAATAATATTAATTCTTGGACACTTCAATGAATGAGGGTCCCCTTGGAACTGCTATGGTTTTGGTGCTTCCCTGGCAGTAAGGAATTTGAAGGAGGTTTGCATTAAATGTAGACCTTCTTTAGTGTTTCTTATGGAAATGAAAAAGCATCAGAGTTACATGAGAAGAATTAGGAAGAAGTTGGGCTTTCATAATGAACTCTATATGCATCCCAGAGGTAGAGTGGTGGATTGGCAGTCTGGTGGAAGGTTGAATTGCAATTTGATTTAGTATCTCGCAGTTCAAATATTATTCACGCTAAGATTTCTTGCACAAGTGAAGATGTACCTGATTTCCTTACTCTGGTTTATAGACGTCCAAAAGAAGTTGAGAGGTATCGGGTTTGGGACAGGTTGACGAGTTTGGCTCCTTCTATAAATGGTTCCTCGCTGTGTGTTGGGGACTTCAATGAAATTTTGAACCATAGTGAGAAATTGGGGGGAAATCCAAGAGCTGCTAGGAAGATTTTTGGGATTCCATAAAATGATTAGTGACTGTGAATATATGGATTTGGAGTTTAAAGGTTCGAGATTCACTTGGGCTAATGGCAGACTAGGAGTGAATCATATCAAAGAAAGGATACACAGAGTTTTTGGAGATGGTGACATAAGAGAAAAATTTCCAAGAGCAATGGTCTTTCATTGTGAACCTGTGGGATCTGACCATCACTTATTAGTGGTAGACCTAAACTATTGACAGGAAAAAAGCCCCGGACTATTCAGATTCGAACCTTATTGGTGTGAGCATGAGGAATATGATGGGGTGATTTATAGAACTTGGAATTCTTATAAATACTAGATTTGTAGTGTTGCAGATGAATTGGCTTCAAAACTGGTGAATTGTAGCAAGGCTTTGAAGAAGTGGGGTAGAAAAGTTTTTCCTAATAAGAGGAAAAGGATTGAAACTCTAATGAGTAAATTTGAAGAATGCAACAAGCAAATTCTTACTAAGGAAATTCTGCTACAAAAAGAGGCAATCTCTTGTGAACTGGAAGAGGTATGGAGATTGGAAGAAAAATATTGGCATTAGAGATCCAGAATTAAATGGTTAAAGGAAGGTGATGGGAATACAAAATTCTTTCATCTCACGAATGTCCAGCAGATGGCAAGAAACAAAATCTTGAGATTGGAAAATGAAAGTGGCAGATGGTTGGAAGAGGATTATGCTATAGCAGAAGAATTTACCAGTTACTACAGAAGCTTGTTTACAAATTCTGGGGAGCGGAATTTCTCTGAGGCAATCAGATATGTTGACTGTAAAATCTCAGAGACTGATAATATGCACCTAATGAGAGCTATAACTAAAGAAGTCAAGCCAGCTTGTTTCTAGATGGGAGGGAGGAATGCCCCTGGTCCTGATGGTCTCATTGGGCAATTTTTTCATTGCTCTTGGGAAATCGTAGGAGATAAGCTGTTTGAATTGGTGAAAAATTGTGTAGAAAATGGTGTCTTGATTGATCCTATCAACTTTACTAATTTGGTAATGATTCCAAAAATTGATAAACCTGAAGTAGTCACTCAGTATAAACCTATAAGCCTTTGTAATTGTTGTTATAAAGTGCTTTCAAAGGTCTTGACTAATAGAATGAAGTCTTTGATGCCGAAGATAATATCTGAGAATCAGTGTGCTTTTGTTGAAGGAAGAATGATCCATGACAACATTATTCTGGCACATGAGGCTTTCCACTATCTGAAAAGAAGGAGGGGAGTTAACAAATTTGACTTTGCCTTGAAAATGGACATGAGCAAGCCTATGAAAAAATTGAATGGGATTTTCTTCAGCATGTTATGTTGAAGTTGGGTTTTGAGTCAAGATGGGTTGCATGTATCATGAGCTGTGTTAGATCAGTAAGGTACTCAATAATGCTTTCTGGGAAAAGAATTGCAGAGGTGATTCCAAAAAGGGGATAAGACAAGGTGACCGTCTGTCACCTTATCTTTTCATCTTGATTGTGGATGTGTTATCCAACATGATTGAGAAGAATGTGGAAAGAGGTGAACTTGAAGGCATTAAATTGAGTCATTCTCGTCCAATTCTGTCGCACTGCCTTTTTGCAGATGATTCTCTATTCTTTATGAAGGCTTCAAGGAAAAATTGTAGAAGGTTAAAGAAGATTTTTGCAATGTATGGCAATGCCTCTAGACAATAGGTTAACCTAGAGAAATCTGGAATTTACTTTTCTGCAAACACTGATGAAAATAGAAGAAACTGTGTTTGTAGATGGCTTGAAATTAAAGAAACTAGAGATCCAGGGAAATACCTTGGCCTCCCTATTATTTGGAGCAAGTCAAAGGCTGAGTCATTTGCTTTCATTCGTGATAAGATGATAAAGAAGATTCAAGGATGGAAACAGAAATATCTTACTCAAGCTAGAAAGGAAATCTTGATTAAGGTTGTGGCTAATGCTGTTCCTGTTTACCCCATGACTTGGTTCAAAATGCCTATGAAAACTTGCAAAGAGTTTGATAGGCTTATCTCTAGATTCTGGTGGGAGAAGGGTTTGGAAGGAGATGGGATCCACTGGAAAGCATGGGATATCATGACATCACAGAAGAAGAAAGGTGGCTTAGGATTCAGAGACTTTGCTGATTTTAATCTAGCCATGTTAGCAAAGATTGCGTGGAGAATAATCCAAAATCCTGATGCTTTGTGGGCTAAAATGCTAAAGGGCCTATACTTTCCTCATTCTGATTTTCTAGATGCTAGCAAGGTTAGGAGAGCTTCATGGGTTGGTCTAGCATCTTAGAAGGCAGGGATTTCTTGAAATAGAATCTAACCTGGAGAATTGGAAATGGTAGGAAGGTGAGGGTATGGGAAGATAGATGGGTGGGGGAATGTGCTTTGAAGTGTTCTGGGGAAAATAATTCTTTTGACTCATAAATGTTGGTTAGTGATCTCATGGAAGATGGACAGTGGAAGAATGAGCTCCTTTATGGACCGTTTAATGTTAAAATAGTTCAGAAGATACTACAAATCCCTTTATCTTCGTTGGAAAGAGGGGATAAACTAATTTGGTCAGGTAGCAAGAATGGGACATATTCTGTGAAGACTGGATATGCTGAGTTGAAAAATGGCAAGTGCATTACTAGGAGGATGAGACCTGAGTCTTCCTATGTGATATTGGGTAGACTTTGGAGTGAATTTTGGAAGCTTAAAGTACCTCCTAAAGTTCAGCATTTTATTTGGAGAGCAGCACATTGTGGCT
Organism: Neltuma alba; assembly: GCF_004799145.2. Classification (NCBI taxonomy): domain Eukaryota; kingdom Viridiplantae; phylum Streptophyta; class Magnoliopsida; order Fabales; family Fabaceae; genus Neltuma; species Neltuma alba. The sequence continues at coordinate 43,038 of NW_021634508.1, read as the reverse complement.
TGGCTACAGCAGAAAACTTGTTTTGTCCAACCTCCGCCCCCTCTTGCCAAACTCTTGTCAAATGAGGGGTCTTGGTTTGGTACTGCTTGCACTACAGGATTAGGTCAGTTTGTTGGGGAGGAAGTTGGTCGAAGGAGTACTGATGCAACTGGTTGTCTTGGCAGTTTGGATAGAACTGGTATTGGTTAAGGTGCCTTCTTGCTTTTAGTTTATCTCTGTGTGTTTTTGTTTTTTTCTTCTCTCTTCTAACTAGTACTTTAGGTTCTTGTTTGTGTTTTGGTTCAGTTTGTGTGTTAGGTTGTATTTCTAGGCTTTCTTTGAGTGCTTTTTCTTTTTCAAGCCTTAAGTGGCTATTAGTGTGTGTATCTGATTTTTTTTTTAGTATTAATAAAATGGACTCTCGTTTTGGTCCAAAAAAAAATGAACGAGGGTCCCCACTGCATGTCTTGAGGAGCAAGTGAGGGTTTCGGACGTTTCGATGAATACATCGATTGTTCAATTGTATTAGCGCGACTTGGGAACTTAATTTGAAGTTTTTCATTGAAATAAAGAACTCCCATTTGGCTCTTTCAAAAGGGCGAGGCCAAAACCAAACGAAAAAAAAAAAAGTTTTCTGAAATATATGTTCCTTCTGTCCTTATTAACTGTAACAACTTGCTTAAAAAAAAGTAGATTACACTAATCATGTATGCACTATTTAGGCATTACGATCTTTATTTGACAAGCCCAAAAAAAAAACCTATAACAATAGAATACTAGTCCCATATTACGTGAAGTCCTGACACCCACATGATTTAAATATTCTTTAAGTATCTCCTACTTACGAGCTAGCTTTTGGGTTAGACCCAAAGACCCGAAGTAGTATAACGACGAGCATGCCAATTTTTTAAATGATCCTATCAGCAATATGACGCTTTAAATCCAATCCAATTTTAATTTTAGAGTTTAAAAAGTACCTTTTCCGACATCAATATATATAATTAATAGGAAATTATTTCCTCTGGTTCCATTTATAAGTTTTAAATCTGGAAAGAAGCATAGTTTATTGTATAAATTTCAATTTAGATTTGTCTTAACAGTTAATGTATTTTTTTAATTTTGTTTTTAATTATTTCTTTCTTGTCATATTTTTTTCACACATTCTCTTTCATTCTTTTTTCATTTATTATAAGAGTATATTTGAAAACAAAAATATATTTCTAACATATTTATTGTTTTAAGCTAATTTTAACTAATTATTTGTTATTCATAAATTAGTTATTTAAAATTTGTAATAAGACTTGAAGGGAGTATTTTTTTATAAGTTATGGATAATATGACTTATTTTTTATGCTCCCTAATACCTGATTCTTGCATCTACTAGATAAAATAGTGGCTTGATATTTAATGATCACAACCATCCTAATAATGACACAACTACCAACTACCTTGATAATGACAATTACTTTACTTATTACAAGAAAATGAAATAAACTATAGGACGAACTATTTTAATAAAGTAAAAATAGATGGCGACATAAAGTAGTCTTCTGGCAGGTCCCTATATATTTTTGTTATAAATTAATTTTGTAAATTACATAGTATCAAAGTTAATTTGTATGAATCTTTTAAGTTTCATGAATTTACATGATTTCTTTTCATTTTCAATATATATAATGTAATTTTTCTATAGTTCACATTTTATAAAACTTTCTGGTATATGTTCACAAAATATAAATTTAAAGATTTGACTAAAGATTGAAAAGAATTAAGAAATTTATTTTTAAAAAGCACATAAAAAAAAAGACAATAATAATATATTATTTCTTTTTTTTTAACATCTTAATATTTAAACGACACGCTAGTTCCTCAATAATTTAATGATGCCCTCCCGAAGGCATCGTTTTTTAAAACATGAATTCAACTGTAATTACAAATTTCATCTTCCCGTAATGTCACGGCTTCCGTCAGAAATCCTAGTATTATATGAAGAGGAAAAGGAGAAGTTTGCTTCCCTTTCACCTTTGAAGGACTGATTTACAACTTTCTTTTTCACCTTCTGGTCTCGTCTCAGTTTAATCATTTCATTGCATCAACACAGTACGGTGTAGTTTTGATTTTAAAAAAAATTAATACAATTTTTTGTCCTTCAAATTTGTCTTCATTTTAATTTTGTCCTTTAAGTTTTAAATCATATGTTTTGTTCCCTATAATTTAATAAAAACCTGTATCATCTTGTCTCTTGAAAGACCAAAACCAGTGATTTAAAATTTTAGGGATCAAAATCAAAATAAGTGTAAATTTGAGAGACTAAAATTTATAGTTTGAAATTTGAGGGATAAAACCAAAATGAATACAAATTAAAAAAAAAACTAAAAATAGTATTAGCTCAAAAGAAGAGATGGCATAATTTAACAATTGAGCAATATGTAATAACAAGTTTCAGTACATAAAATGATAGCCAGTTTTTCTTGCTCATTTATTAAAACTTTTGAGTAATTATCTTTCTTCTTTGTGACCACACAGTAATTTGTCCTAGTTTTTAATTTTATGTTCACTAATTTATTCTTTAATATTTTGAGTAAATTGTAATTATAATTTAAAAATTATAGTAGATTTTTTTATTTAATTAATTCTTTATCATTGAAGTGAATATTTAAACTGTGAATGAAATTACCGCATCATGTTAACATTTAGTTCTTAACTTAATTAATTGCATTTGTTCTGGTCAGACTAAAAAACCACACTACATTTATTGATATGTCAAGGTTAAGATTATTGTTCTATATTGTAGGAAAAAGTTGTTTGTGTTATGAATATTATAACATGTGGATGTCCATCTCCTTTTCTTCCTCTCAACTTCATCATCAACTCCCACTACTTCTACTAGGCATTAATCTTCCACTACTCCATTACCTTTCTACTATGCCTTTAATCTTGTAACTCCCCTCACTCATATTCATGTGGTTTATTGTCCACTATCTATCATTTAAGTACAAATGTAACTTATGTGTAAGACTATGCCTATAAATAAGGCATGCCATTGTATTGTGATGCAAGTGAAGGAATACAATATCATTCTCTTATTTTCTTGTCTACTTCTCTTCTCCAATCTGCTTTCATGGTTAGTTAACTTCATAACACATTATTAGCACAAGACTCTACTATCTGAGTTGATGTTTTGTTTGATCCGAACAGTTTGGTAAGATTTCTCCAATTTATTTAGAGCAAATGATGGTTTTGCATATTAACCATATTGATTCATTGGCAATCGAATATTTTATTCATCATATTGAGATATGAAAATTTGTATTTTTATTTCTTACTTTTCTTATATTTTCATGATTCTACTATTTTTATATTTCTTGATTTGCTATAAAGTTTATGTTCATCTATAAAATTACTATATATGATTATCATCTCTAATATTGGTTAATTGTTGTCTTAGAAAGTAAAATATTAAATATAGAAACGAATGGCTAATAGCCATTGTACTCTTGATTTGATGATTAGATGGCCAGAAGCCACATCATGTTTTGATGATTATTTGATAAAAGACCATCTTGTGGTAGTAACGGATGGCATGACAAGATTGTCACAATTTGATATTCTATATCAAAGTCCTCAAGATTGATGGTTAAAAATGAAACGATACAAAAGAACTTCATAGTTCTGAAAATTTTGTTATAGTCCGGAAAAGTAATATTTGAGAAAATTGATGGTGTGCTATTGAAAGAAAAGAATATATCGATAAGAGTGATAAAGAGTATGATCACATTGTATCAGTGGAACTAATAACTAAAAGGACAATAATCTTGGGCTTGACTATTGAATCATAACAGTAGAATTAGTAATAGCCCTATGATCAATATGATAAAATTATGAACAACTGTTATAATATGACCAGAAGTCATATAGACAAATATGTATCAATTCATTGAAAAGCAAATGTTAAGAAAAATGGTTGTGGAATAAAAAAGACCATGTGATATTATGAAAATATCAAAGCTAATTCTAATGCCTGAAGACAATAAGTTGTGAAGAAAGATAGATGCCTAAAGTATATATAAAAATAGAAAACATATAAGTATATGCCTAGAAGGCTATATGTATAATGTTTAATTTTTATCAGTCTTTAAATTTATTGTGATTTGTGAGAAACAAATGTTATAAGAATTTGATACTGTGATATTGATAAGTGTGTGATATAAAACTAAATAAATCAAATAGACCCAAAAGTTACTAGTTATATTTTGTTTATTTATATCTTATTTATATAATCTGATTCAATATTAGTTTTGAATATTTTAAATGTCTATATTATCTTGATCAATATTGAGAAGTTTTGAACATTAAGTCTTATTTGTACTTTACTTTTAAAAGTTCATTTTTAAATGTTCTTCATTATTTTTGTGTGTTCTCTATATGTATTACAAGTTAAATCTGTGATATTTATAATTATTTGTTATTATGTTAATGATATATTGAAATAAAGTTGTCTTTCATATTCGTCTTAAATTATATAGTTTCTGAAGAACTAAATGTAATAGTATTAGTATAGTTCTAGAAGAACTAATAGTGATTTTTCTTTATGAGCGGACAAAGTATTGATAGTGAAAAATATGACCTATAGATCTACATCACAACTTTGGTTCTCCAAAGAGTGTAAGGGTGTGTTTGGTATCACGGCCAGGACTCCCAAACGGACTTCTTCACCGGAAAAGCTGAGAAAAGCAACTTTTTCTTTAAAATTCATGTTTGGATTGAACGTAGAGGCAAATGGACTTATGCCTAAAAGCAACTTTTTTCCCAAAAGCTCAAATTCATGGCTTTTAGCTTCTCCAAACACGGTTGAATAGGTGGAGCCCATGAGTGAGGGAGGAGAGAGAATGTTTTATGCACGATGTGTATTTTTTTAAAAATTTTTTTTAGCCCAGCTATTTTTTAATGTTAAAGAAATTATTTTTTGAATAATAAAACCATTTTTTAAAAATAAATTTTTTATTTTTTATTATTTTCTATCATATTTATAAAATTTATGCAAAACTGAGAAAAATGTTGTATTAAAAATTTAATTAGTAAGAAGTAATTGATAAATTTTTATATACTAAGTGTAAATATTATAGATATTGAATGCTTGTAGTATGATTTAAATGCTTTTCACTAGTTATATTTTTAATAGGAGGACTTTTTCTCAATTTTTCCTAAAATTTAAATATATTATTTAGTTTTAATTATTCTTAAAAATAACTTACTTTATTTTTATAATTTTAATTTTAATTAAATATGTATCATTTAATAAAATTTATGTCCTTTTCAGTCATTTTACATCTAAACTTACTTTTACATTTATCATTCAAACAAGTTTCAGCTTTTCAAACTGACTTTTTTACAAATTTCAATCCAAACATAAATCATATTACACTATCTGACTTTTACTCAATCTCACTTCTATAAAAGTCAGATTGAAAAAAAGTTACTTCTGCCACCGCTATCCCAAACACACCCTAAATATTATAGTATAATTGGATTAAAGTTCGTAACTATATATGAACTAGGAAGTACTTGGGCTTCCAAGCAAAAGATAGGTTATTGGCTTTAACCTATTATATGCTAGCAACTGTTCATGAGATATATGAATAAAAGAATCATATTTGAATGGCTCAATCTTGAAGGGAAAATTGTTGGAATATAAGTATGAGTTGATATTGGATATATTTTTCATATCAATTTCATAAATGGATATCATCAATCATATATTATATTAAAAAATTTATTATTGGTAATGAAACATGGTACAGTAAACCAAAAGTTTACTGATATAATTAGATTTATTGTTGGCATGACTTATTTGATTATCTTAAACTATATGATGCAACAAATTATTGAAGATTATGTATTGATATCCATTGAAGAACCAGAAGATTCTTCCGAATAGCCAATATTTTTAAGAATTTGTATGTACTGCTTGTTCTCAAAGAAAATTGATTATAAAGTATCACTAGTTATGTTTTGTTTTCGAATGGATCACTACATTTCTGGAAATATATATGGGCCCATTTAGAAGCAGATAAGCCATACAAGTATTCAATATTTGATAGATGCATCTATATAAAATGGTAACATGTGTGATTGACATTAATTTGCGACCTGAAGTTTGCAAGATTGTTTAGATAAATATTTCCGAACTACATGATCCTAAAAACTTGATTTTTAAAGATGCTAGTGAATTTCTATATCAGGCTTTTAATGTCGAAAAGCCTGCTTAACAAATTGATTTAGCAAAATCATTTGTTAATGCCTCCATAAATAGCTGGATCAATATTTATGAGAACAATTTTTTTCATTTTAGTGTTGGTATAGTTAATTTAATATATTGCAGCACTTATATGCATCAAGACAACAAAATTCTCCCAATAAAATTGACTTTTGGTCAGGAGCTATATATTTTTCATCTAAAAAATTGAAATGTACAATATTTATTCCTACCAATTCACCACAATACACATAGATGAATATTAAAAGAAAGTTGGGACATATGTTGGATAAGAACCTCCTTCTTCATGTTTGTCTCTAAATGGAACAAAACAATGTTCCTAAAAGAAACAAATGGATTTAGGAGACTTATACTGTATAATTAGTTTACTGTTATTCGACAAAATTTTCCTAACATGAGGGAGAGAAATTAAGTAGCTGGAAAAGAGAATGCATGGAATGCATTATTATTATCAAATACAGATCCTCATATACATTAGTATGGACCAGAAGTTCATCAAAATTGCATTTCATGAAATGCTACAAAATATTTTACTGACCTGAATGAAAATTTTTAAATCTCTTATTCTAGCCGAAAATGCTCTAATTATTATAAATAAAAATAAGACATGCCAGAAGCATGAGAGGTTAATCTGTTCCAATATAAATATCTTAAATAAAGAGGAGCATACAACTTAGAAGTTGTATTGAGGAGGCAAGTACTCTAGAAGAGGTTCAGATACCTGAAAAAGAAGAAAGAGATCTCAACAAGTTATGTCATAGAAGAAAAAATAGAACCGAAAAGGTAAAGTTGTCAACAATAATTTTCATAAGAATACCATGTGATAAAAGGAGGATCTTACACATAGATCTATCATATAAAATAGATATAAATTTGGCCAAGAAGAAAAAGAAAAAGGAAAAGATGTGATGAAAATATCATTTCAATATGTGAAAATGGGCCTGCAGTCCCAACACATGAAATATAAAGTTTCTATAAAATATATGGACGTTTATGTGAAAATATAGATTTTCACAAATGATTATGATGAGACATATTACTTTGTGGTGGATATAATTTTACATATTTGAATAGTCTGGCATTATGAAATATGCCTGTTAGATAACCCATGGATGATGATCATTAAATAGTAAAATTTACATTATAATCCTTGAAGGATCCAAAATATGCCAGGAGCATATATAAGAAAATCTTTCAGTATATAAAATATTATGAAGATTAAAATAATTTCAGTATGCATCATCATTTTATAGTTCTAGATCAAAATATATGAAATTCCTTGAAGGATTTCACTTGCCTGAAGCATACAATTCAAGTTCTTGAGAACAATACTTAATTAAGCTAAATAAGTTTTATAAGAATTGAAGCGATCAGGGTGTATGTGGTATAACCGACTAAGTAAATATCGGTTGAAGAAATGATATAAAAATGATCCAATTTGCCCATGCATTTTTATGAAAAGATCTGAAAATGAGTTTGCTATAATTGTTTATGTTGATGGCATAAATATTATTGGAACTCCTGAAGAGCTTACAAAAGCTATGGATTGCTTAAAGAAAGAATTTGGAATGAAGGACTTGGGAAGAACAAAGTTTTGTCTCAGATTGCAAATTGAATACTTGAGAAATGAAGATTTTTATGTATCAAATAATTGATACAAGAAAGGCCTTAAAGTGTTTTTATATGGATAAATCACATTCATTATATACTTTGATGGTTGTGAGATTTGTAGAGGTGAATAAAGAACTTTTTAGATTTTGAGAATTTGATGAAGAACTATTTGGTCTAGAAGTACCAAATCATAGGTCCATAAGTACCATATCATATCTTATCAGTCACTCATGACTTAACATATCATTTGTTGTTAACTTATTACTAAGATATAGTTTTTCATGAAAAACATTGGAATAGAATTCTAGATTCTTTTTTGATCCACATGTTGGTAATTCCAGATGAAGTATTTCATAATATTCAAAAGATAATGAAATATATATTTAGCAAATCTGTTCAAATAAAAATCTGGTAGAGTTGTTCACCAAGTCACTTCCAATTACAATATTTGAAAAAGTTGTTCATGATATCTGTAACATCCCGAATTTTCTGACTCAGGATGAGTAGAAAAGAGAAAGTTCATTAAAATTATTTAATAGCTCAATCACAATTGGGGAAAATTATGGAATATTGATTTTTCAAGGTTTAGAAATATTTTGGAAAAGTTCATTCCCCAAAAACTGGCTTAGATGATTTTAAAGCTATTTTCATAGAAAAATGGGTTATTTTCTTAGGAAAATTATTTTATGGGTCAAAGAAGCTAATGGATAAGAAAAATCCATTTATGATATTTTGGTTTAATTTCTAGATATATCTTATATTTCAGAAAAATAGGAGAAGGAATAAGATTGGAGGAATAATTATTTAGGAGGGCAAAATGACTCAGCAACCATGTAGTACACGTGCTGCCTTCTTTGTTTGCCACCTGATTCACTCCCTCAATTATCAGCTGGTCATCCACGTGTTCTGTCTCTTTAACCTCCAGACCGATCCTACCCTCCTTTTTCATCTCATTCTGTTCTGCAACGTAGAGGGAGAGAACGAGAGAGAGAACGCAGAAGAAGCTACCAGCGAGAAGGTGATCGGAGGTGATTCAATTGCATGCAAACCGATTAATTGATCAAGGTGAGTCTCTTAAGCACACTTCCATCGTTATTTTCTGCTTTGGGAGGCTGAATATGAAGTTGATGATGGGTTTGAGTTCGGGTTAGTGAGAGGAAGTGAGGGAAAGTGGAGGATAGGTGATGGAATCGCGTTTTGTGAGAAGATGGAAGTGTTTAGCGTTAATCTTCCAGCCTACACGTTACTATTACCGCTGTTTCATGATTTCCGAACAGAGCATGGCATTTCTGGGTTAAAAGGCATCGGGTTTGAGGTATTAGGAGAGAGGAAACGTGTAATACATGAATACGAAGTTGCATGTTGATTACTTCTTTGTTTCCTGGTTGACTGACTCTGGTTTATAAGATTTGAAGTCAGACCTTTGATTCCTTCTCGGTGCTGTCAAACTTCTAGGTGGATTAGAATCTTGATGATGATATTCGGGTGAAGATCTTAGAGGTTGGTTCGGACTCCATGTGAATGATTTTTCTGGTTTATGACTGTCTAAAAAATTGGGTCTGCGATCTAAAATTTAACTCTATGTTCTGTTTTTATTTTAGCGTCGGTTTTAATGAAATTGAAGAGAGATTATGCCACATATATATATATATATATATATATATATGGGACTGCACAACGTTGACTTCTTTTGGTGACTTGGTGATTATTTTGGGAGTATATTTCAATCTGGAAAATGTCAGACTTGCCGAATGTGGCGTGATGTTAATGTTAGGATGCGGGAGCTGAAACTAAATCACAAGGCAATTATTTAATTATATATATAGATATATGGAAAGTATTTTCGGGCAAGTGGGTTTCAAGAGGAACTGTAATTTTAAACTGGGGACTTTCAAATGGTGGATAGAATGATGTTTATGAAGCTGGAATTTCATATCAGTAAGAAAGGAATGTTGTTATTATAAATTATAAGCACGTTGAAAACATTCAAGGGTGCTAATTCATTGTTGAAAGAATTTGAACTTGCTCGATTTGAATTCAAATGATTAAAATTAGAAGTCAAAGATAGAGGACATATAGTTGAGTTTTCAAATGTAGAGAGATATTAGTGGGTTGAATTATGAATGTTCAAGTATGTTCGTAAATTTGGAAAATATTTCCAGATTAAGTGCAAGGTTATGTGAATCATTGGAGATATAAACATACATGTGTATAGGGATGTGCTGTAATGAAAACTCAATATATATAGTTACTGTTTAGTATCTCCAGTTGTTGAACAAGTATTGTAGGTTATTAAATTGAGTTTAGAAACTTCAAATGAAGTGGTGCTGGTATGTTTTAGGGACGTGGCATAGTTTGATTGAGATGCTAGTTACTAAGTAAGGTAATACTATGGGTTGAGATAAGGAAGGAAGCGTTCCAAAGATAATAGTTCAAATAAGAAAAATTGTCCAGGATGACCAACTATTAAGTAAGGGTAGAGATTGAAAGAGATTGGGATTTAAAGAGAGTTATTTAATTTATAAATTATGTTGGATCAAGCATTAACCTACCCTTACTAATATAATAGGTTTTGATATCTGCAAAAGCCTACCGAAGAAGCTAAGAGAAAGGAAACAAGTAAGGTTTGATTTTGAAGCAGAAGGTTCAGGTAGTAGTTCTTTCCTCCCTTACACTTGTGTATGATTGCTGCATGTCTGTTTGTGTCATATTGCTATTCAAAAAGCATGAGAACATGTAATCCTTAATTCCTTGCATGGATTATTTAGCCGTGATCACGTGCAGCTGATAGACATGGGGCAGTGATTGCCAATTATTTGCGCTTTACTTATTCAGCTTGTCTAACAGACATGGGGCAGTGATTGCCAATTATATGCGCGGCAGTGATTGCCAATTATTTGCGCATTATTTATTCAGCTTGTCTATCTGTCATTGCGCATAAATGCTTAATTGCATTAGCTTGCAAGGTTTTGTTCCATATGGCTTGTTTTGCATGTTTTATGTGATCTGCACATTTGTTTGATGGAAATTACTACTACGGGGATTCTTCGGAATCTCACCCCCCAATTTATGATGAACAGTGAAGGCTAGTAGCTAGAAGGACAAGGAGGTTATTTAAGAAGAAGGTGGGCTGATTGAAGAGCAGAGATACCTGTTATAATTCTGTAAATTGTATAGTAAAATATTTGGGCAAGTAACTTTACTTGCTTTATGGAAATATTATTTTGTATCCTTTAGAAGAAGGAGGAGAGCATTGCCAGGTGCACGTATATGCTGTCAACCAAGAGCGTTGCTTTATTTTTAATATAATATTATAAGATTGTATAGTATGAAATTATTTTAGGTGATAATAGATTGAGTTGAAAGCAGGGTTGATATTGGATCACTAATCTGTTATCTGAAGGTTTGAAACATTTGATCAACGGATTCTAATGTTAAAGGGAAAAAAAAATCCCTGTCTTTTCCCAGGACGGAAACCTGGCGTTAGTGATTCACAGACGTTAAAATGATCCTATTAGTATATAAAAGTGAGGTGTTGCAATATCGAATGCTACAAACTCAGGGATATCAATTGATGTTATCAAGAGAGGGAGTTAATACACGCTGTACTCTTTTTCCCTTGTCTATGGTTTTTTCCCACTGGGTTCTCTTAGCAAGGTTTTTAATGAGGCAGCACCAAATAGTATATCAATGAATGTGTATTCTTTTTCTTCTGCTAGGTTTTTGTCCCAAAGGGGGAGTGTTATGAATATTATAACATGTGGATGTCCCTCTCCTCTTCTTCCTCTCAACTTTATCATCAACTCCCACTACTTCCACTAGGCATTAATCTTCCACTACTCCATTACCTTTCCACTATACCTTTAATCTTGTAACTCCCCCCACTCATATTCATGTGATTTATTGTCCACTATCTATCATTTAAATACAAATGTAACTTATGTGTAAGACTATGTCTATAAATAAGGCATGCCATTGTATTGTGATGCAAATGAAGGAATACAATATCATTCTCTCATTTTCTTGTCTACTTATCTTCTCCAATCGGCTTTCATTGTTGGTTAATTTCATAACAGTTTGAACAAAAATAAGAGAAATAGTTTCACATATTTAACATAGCAATTGTAACCTGTAAGTTTTAAAATAAAATAAAAATGCATAGGTCAAATTCTTTGTATCAATTATGTCAAGTTCTTCAATTACATATAAACATGTGTTTTTTTCACTACAAAAAAAGCTAATTACCCACAGAATTAGTGACGAAATAATTTCTGTCGCTAATTTCTGACAGATTATCCATGAAAATTTTGTCGCTAAACTTAGCCACAAAATTAGTGACGGAATTTATTCTGTCGCTAATTAGCCACAGAATTTTCTCGTCGGAAAATTCTATGGCTAATTCTGTGACTAAAATTTTATAATTAAAATTAGCCATGGAATGTTTTCTGTCAGAAAATTTCGTGACTAATTTCGTGGCTAAAATTTTATAATTAAGATTTGTGACGGAATAATTTTCTGTCACTAATTTCCGTGGTTGATTCCGTGACTAAAATATAATATTTAATATAATATAATATAATAAATATATAATTAAGTTATATATCTTATGAATGTTAAATAAAAGAATTAAATTTAAAAAATATATTTATGAAAAAATTATTTACTATTTAACATTCAAAATTAGTGTCATTGGAAATTAATATTATATTTAAAATATTTTTTTTTAAAAAAAGCATTATAAAAAAATAGTAAAACAAATATCTAAAAATTATTTTATTACAAAAATAGTTATAATTAAAATTATCATATAGTTTATTTTTAGTTTCTAATAATATATGTGCATATGTAATTATTTGTGTAAGAGAATATTATATATATATATATATATATAAAATTTTGCATAATAAATCAGTAAGTTCGTTGCAACTCAACTGGTGAAGTCCCGTGCCTACACAAACGAGGTCTTTGGTTTGAGCTGTGTAGAAGCTAAGTCACTTTGAGAAGGAATTATATGGTGGCGACATGTGGCAATACAAGGTGGCATGTGAGATGGTGACACGTGGCAGCGGAGCTGAGGTGGCAGTGACATGTGGAGATGAGGTAGTAGCGACACATGGCGGTGGAGGTGAGGTGGCAATGACACGTGGCGGCAAAGGAAAGGTGGCAACGACAAGTGGAGATGAGGTGGTGACATGTGGCCGCGAAGCTAAGGTGGCATTTTAATTTTTTAAAAAAAATATATTAGTGACGGAATTGAAAGTCCATCAATAATTAGTGACGGAATCAGAATTCCATTGGTAATTAGAGACAGAAAAATTCCGTCAGTAATTAGTGACATAATTCGGATTCCGTCGGTAATTACTGATGGAATTCTGATTCCATCGCTAATTCTGTCGGTAATCCAATTAGTGACGAAAAACTTAGTGACAAAATTAATTCTGTCGCTAATTCCGTCGATAATAGGATTCCGTCGGTAAATTCCGTCGCTAATAAGATGTTTTTTTGGTAGTGTTTTTAAATTTTATGTGACTTTATAATTAAATTCTACTAAATGTTAACATTTCAAAAATATAACACATAGTCATGCATGTACAATTAGAGAATTTGATATAATGAATATAAAAAATTTAATATAAGTATTGCACTAAAGTAAAAATAAAAGATATTGGCTTTTGTGTTTCCATGGTATTAAAATCCAACTGAATTAACCGGTCTAGTCTAATCAAGCATTTTATATGGATTGATCGGTTATATTTTATTTTATTTTTTTAATTATCAAGTTTGAAATGATATCATTTTGAGTAAAAAAAAATAGCAGTCCAATCATATTTGTTCGTCAGCACCTCTGTAAGATTATGTGTGGTTTTTATTTTATTTTAAGAAAATCAGCATACATACGTTATAATTAACCAACTTAATTTTTTTAATCTTTTTAAATTAGTAATTATTTAACTTTTATATTATGGAATGGAAGTAATACGTACAATGATTTTTAAATCAAATTTTATCTTGCCCTTTCTAAATTCCAACTGAAATAACCATACAATCCCCACTAATTATCAAATCACAGAAGTCATAGCGGAGAAATTGATAATTTCACAGCAAAAACTAAATTACTTATTAACCAATTCAATATGCATTATCGGAAATTAGAGACTGCTAAGGCAAAAGACCTGAAAACAAGCAAGTTGCAATTTGAGGTGCCACAAGTCAAAAACATTTAACATGCACAACTACTATAAGTTTGAAAAAAATAGATAAATATGACAGATAAAATAAATTTAAGTCTTATATTTAAAATTAAAATAAAAATCAAAACATCTCTTACATTAAAAAGCGGAGGTAGTATTTCTCTGTGATCCCATTTTCTTTCCTCATCTTGCATGCTTTGTTTAGTTTTGTCCTTTATTCATGATACTGTCGTTCCGTTGACCATAGTTGATACTAACTTTTGATTCTCTAGTTAAGTAATTTGAATAGATTAAGAGAATTAATTTAGTTATTGATAATAAATACTTATTATCTTTTCTAAAATACCTTTACGAATAATGTGTATTAATTAATATTATCATTTGATGATGTTTTCAACATGTATAAAAACTATCTTAAAAAAATAGATAAATGTGATAGACAAAATAAATTAAAACTTTATATTTAAAACTAAATTAAAAGTGAACCCGGAACAGTAATACTGGTAAGAGAACTTGAAAACATGACAAGATACCTATTTCTCCTTGTCACGATTCATTGAGAAAGGGTACCCTGAAACTTGGGTCGATAAGGAATGCAGGTTCAGGCACAGGCGCACGGCACAGGTCAAAGCCCTCAAGATGTGTAACTAAGGGCCTAATTAGAAAGAGCCGCACTTCTCAGACAATAAGATATACTTCGAATTTTATAGTTGAGCTACGCCTTCTTACTACACATTGTGGGTATAAGAGACCAAGTACCAATACAACATTGTAATAATGACTGACAACACATAATGGGTATAACAGACCAAGTACCAATACAACAGCTACAAACGCCTCACTGACAAATCTAGTATGGCCCACCAAACTGCCATATTATTATAACACTAGTATTCAGAACGTGAAGCCAATGATCCCTCGAAGATCATTTGTCTCCTATGAATCTACTCAATTCCAAACCACTTCCTCATCTGAAGCAAAAACTCATAGACCTTGTGCTGATCAGGAAGAGACTTGGACACACTCTCTTTCTGCATGCATCTTTTGGCCCAAGCAATGAATTTGGGGCACTCAGCCTCTATCTTGAAGTTACCAAATGTCTCATAGGCTTCAAACCAACAGAAGAATGGAACAAGTGCTACATCCACATATCCAAGATTGTCCCCTCCAAAGTAGGGCTTGTCTCCCAACTGTTCCTCCAACAACTTCACGTACTCCACGAACTCCTTCTTTGCAGCTTCTTGGTCTTCTCCTTTGGTAGCCCATAGTCTCCTTCCCACATCATGTATCTGTTTCAAGTTGAGAACTTGGTCATGAAATGATAGACGAAGGAAAATCAAACAGCAACAATGCCCTATTTTCTCTTAAAGAAACAATACTATGACGGGGAAAGAATCAGTCGCTCACGGGTTAGTATGCTTTCTCGCCAAAATTGAAAACAAAAAGCATCAATATATGTATAGCAAAGATGACGTTTAAGAACAACTCAAAACTTTATAGAAACATGCAATTATTAGTACTGAACCAGAAACATTTTGAAATTTAAATAAGATAATAACTATCCGAATATGTTTTCCTTCTTGTCCTGTAAAATAATGCAGAGGAATGTAAAAACAGGACTTTCAAAATTAGAAATCAGCCCCGCAAGTTGGTGAGACTCAGCAAGCATGGCTTCTCATTTGCATGCAGACAAAGGAGAAATCGACATGATTTGCATAATCTTCTGGAAAAAAAAAATAAAACCAATAATAGAAGCTCCAATATTATATATTATCCATATTTTATTCGCTATCCACTCGGCCATGCAAAAATCGCCAACTTCATTTCTAATATTCGATCAAAATCGTCCGCATCAAAGCTAATGAGCAAACAATGCGAAGAAATAATAGCAATCTAAAGAAGTTAAAGTGAAGAACTGAAAAGTAATGAAGCGCAGAAAAGAACCTTCTTGTCAACGAAGTCGGCCCAGAATCGAGCTTGGGCTCTGTGATAAGGATCGGAAGGGAGAAGAGGGGACTTGGTGTTCCAGACCTCATCAATGTACTGCACAGCAATAAGAGACTCACAAACGGGTTTGCCATTGTGAATGAGAACAGGGATCTTCTTGTGAATCGGGTTCATTTGAAGAAGTAGAGGGCTCTTGTTCCTCAGGTCCTCATCTTTATACTCATACTGGATGCCTTTCTCAGCAAGTGCAATTCTGACCCTCATCCCAAAGGGACTTGGCCAGAAATCCAACAGAGTCACCTCATTTGCCATTGCTGCCGGATAAAACAATAACCAAATGCTCAAGAAGAAATAACGATTGAGAGAAATGCAGATGTGAGGACTGAGGAAGAAGGGCTTGGATGCCTCAATTTATAGGCTCGGAACAGTCTGGTAGCTACAATGGGGATCCCAACGCATGCGCGAGGCGGCGACGGAATCCGAGGTCAATAAAGCATAAACAAATATATACAAAGACTCGTAAAATAATAATAATAATAATACCTTTTATCTTACTTATATTATAGTCTACGAAATAAGATATTATAAATAAGACCAAGAGATAGTAATAATAATAATTTTTTTGCTCTATTTAGTTTTAAATAATTAATTCACAAATAACAAAAAGTTAGATAAAAACTAATAAATATGTTAAAAATATTATACTTTTGTTTCTAAATATGCTTTAATAATAAATGAGAAAAAAAATATAAAAAAATATGTAGAAAGATATGGTGTGATAGATTATGACAAATAAGAAGAAATAAATCGTTGAGGGTAAAATTTTAAAAATATATGAAGTATTAAGTGAAAAGAAATCTAATTAAAACTTATAAAATAGACAATATTTTTGTCTGAATTTAAAACATATAAATAAGACAAGAAGAAGTAATAATTAAAAATTATAATTGCTTATGAATTAATACAATTTTTCAGTTACGAGGCAAATTTGTTTATCAACGCGAAACTGTTATGATTGTTATTTAATAATAATAGAGAGATGCGCCTTGGGAGGATACTTCCTCTTTTATTACCCAAAAAATTATTAAAAAAAAAAATCCCTCCCCAAAAGCGTCTTGACCTGTCCTGCGGAGTTCCACGTTCGCCACCACTTTGGATAATTTGCACCTTTGTGTCATGGCTTCCGTCAGCATATTCTCGTTTTTTGACTTTTCTTCTCACTTGTTTTTTTAAGGAGAAAAATGTTTTCTTTTATGTTAAACTTGATAGGAAATAATATTTGAGTTTTAAAATATTAAATTAATTATAGTTAAGTTTTTAAAATGTTAAGAAAAGGGCAAAAGTATATATTTAGATATTTAATTTTATATAAAATTCTAGTTTGGGCTCTTAATTTTAAACTTTTAACCTTAAAATCATTAGTTTTAATAATGATTTTTTGTATTAAACATGGTTGATTTAAAATTAAATTTAATAAACATTTAAAATTTTTTTATCAATATTCAAAATCTCAACATCATTATGTTTTAAACAGTTTTAAAGTTAAAAAACTAAAAAAATTTTAAAAGAAAACTTAAAAGACCAAATTAAAATCTTCTATAAAATTAAAAGAGTAAAAATATACTTTATCCTAAAAATAAATTGCAGGCCTCAATTATAAACTAACAGTTGTATCTAAAACTTACATATTCATTTATAATTGAAACTTTTAAATCTACAGTGGTCTGAATTAACATTGATATCTTTCTTTTTTTTTTTAAATAAGAACTGAGCATCTAACTACTATTAGTTTACTTTTTCGAGACCTAATTGTCGTTCTTGCAAGTTTTATTAGCATAGTAGATAGATTAGAATATTTCAATATAACTATTTATAATGTAGTGCCACTATTTTGGTCCACCACTATACTATTTATAATGTATATAATGAATAATTGACTTAACAAAAACTCTATATCTCTACCTCTACGAGCTTCAGAGCTATGAGTATCAAGAGTTTTATTACCATATCGCACCATTTAAATCTAATTTGAATGGTTTAGGTTAATTTCTTTCTCACTTTCAATTTTTTTAAAATATTTTAATATGCATAAAATCTAAAATAAAAATAATATTTTAACCACAAATTTTCATAAAATGATAAGTACCATAGCTCATATCAGTACAATGAGCACGGAAATTAGTTTTGACATGCATGCATAAGTGAAAGCTTTTATGGTTTAACTTGGCTGTTTTTCCATGAAATTTCCATATTTTAATTTTAACAGGTTTGCATTTTGTCTTAAAACTCACATGATAACATGCTTCGTAAAAGGATGGTTAAATCGTGGTATGATCACTTTTCTCAATGTGGTGTGGCCCAAGAGGAACATAGCTTTACATGAGAAAGATGTCAGGACTGCTCAGTTTCACCAGTTTAGCCTTTGATCATTGGCTTCAACAGCCTCATTAACTTTATTACCAAACCATTGCACCTACGAGTACTACTGCTTTAAGTTGGATGTGTAGATTCTAATTTGCTCAACATAATAAGATAGTACTTTAGATGTTCACGCGCGCGCACACACACACATCCTTAGACTATTCAATTTTTCCTGTTAAAAGAAGACCTGGTGATTTCTTCTCTAGCTTGTGCCCTTCATGTCCTAGCTCTCCGTTGTTAATGCTGTACATTATTATTTAACTTACCTTTATTTATTTTTCTAATATCGATCATTTTGTCTTTCTATAAAAGAACTATATAATTTGACAATACGAATGAGTTTGAAACGACGAGTTTTGAGCGCTGCTTTCAATATCGGAACAGAAGGTGATCGATGCATGTATGTGTGTTTGTGTTGCCACTGCCTCACAAACAAAATATAAGTATCAAATTTTTAAAGGGACTTCGTCCTTTTAAAAGCTACAATTGAATTTGTTTAACCATTTAAAAAAAAGACAATAATAATATATTATTTCTTTTTTTTTTTAACATCTTAATATTTAAACGACACGCTAGTTCCTAAATAATTTAATGATGCCCTCCCGAAGGCATCGTTTTTTAAAACATGAATTCAACTGTAATTACAAAGTTCACCTTCCCATAATGTCACGGCTTCCGTCAGAAATCCTAGTATTATATGAAGAGGAAAAGGAGAAATTTGCTTCCATTTCACCTTTGAAGGACTGATTTACAACTTTCTTTTTCACCTCCTGGTCTCGTCTCAGTTTAATCATTTCATTGCATCAACACATAGTACGGTGTAGTTTTGATTTTAAAAAAAATTAATACAATTTTTTGTCCTTCAAATTTGTCTTCATTTTAATTTTGTCCTTTAAGTTTTAAATATATGTTTTGGTCCCTATAATTTAATAAAAACCTGTATCATTTTGTCTCTTGAGAGACCAAAACCAGTGATTTAAAATTTTAGAGATCAAAATCAAAATAAGTGCAAATTTGAGAGACTAAAATTTATAGTTTGAAATTTGAGGGATAAAACCAAAATGAGTACAAATTTAAAAAAAAAAAAACTAAAAATAGTATTAACTCAAAAAAAGAGATGTCATAATTTAACCATTGAGCAATATGTAATAACAAGTTTCAGTACATAAAATGATAGCCAGTTTTTCTTGCTCATTTATTAAAACTTTTGAGTAATTATCTTTCTTCTTTGTGACCGCACAGTAATTTGCCCTAGTTTTTAATTTTATGTTCACTAATTTACTCTTTAATATTTTGAGTAAATTGTAATTATAATTTAAAAATTATAGTAGATTTTTTATTTAATTAATTCTTTATCATTGAAGTGAATCTTTAAACTGTGAATGAAATTACCGCATCATGTTAACATTTAGTTCTTAACTTAATTAATTGCATTTGTTCTGGTCAGACTAAAAAACCACACTACATTTATTGATATGTCAAGGTTAAGATTATTGTTCTATATTATAGGAACAAGTTGTTTGTGTTATGAATATTATAACATGTGGATGTCCATCTCTTCTTCTTCCTCTCAACTTCATCATCAATTCCCACTATTTTCACTAGGCATTAATCTTCCACTACTCCATTACCTTTTCACTATGCCTTTAATCTTGTAACTCCCCCCACTCATATTCATGTGGTTTATTGTCCACTATCTATCATTTAAGTACAAATGTAACTTATGTGTAAGACTATGCCTATAAATAATGCATGTCATTGTATTGTAATGCAAGTGAAGCAAGTGAAGGAATACAATATTATTATCTCATTTTCTTGTCTACTTCTCTTCTCCAATCAGCTTTCATTATTGGTTAATTTCATAACACGTTATTAGCACGAGACTCTACTATCTGAGTTCATGGTTTCTAGTTGATACACATTGATGTTTTGTTCGTTGAATGAAGATAGTTTGATCCGAACAGTTTGGTAAGATTTCTCCAATTTATTTAGAGCAAATGATGGTTTTGCATATTAACCATATTGATTCATTGGCAATTGAATATTTTATTCATCATATTGAGATATGAAAATTTTTATTTTTATTTCTTACTTTTCTTATATTTTCATGATTCTACTGTCCTTATATTTCTTGATTTGCTATGAAGTGTATGTTCATCTATAAAATTACTATATATGATTATCATCTCTGATATTGGTTAATTGTTGTCTTAGAAAGTAAAATGTTAAATATATAAATGAATGGCTAATAGTCATTGTACTCTTGATTTGGTGATTAGATAGCCAGAAGCCACATCACGTTTTGATGATTATTTGACAAAAGACCATCTTGTGGTAGTAATGGATGGTATGACAAGATTGTCACAATTTGATAATCTATATCAAAGTCCTGAAGATTGATGGTTAAAAATGAAACGATACAAAAGAACTTCGTAGTTCTGAAAATTTTGTTATAATCCAGAAGACTAATATTTGAGAAAATTGATGGTGTGTTATTGAAAGCAAAGAATATATCTATAAGAGTGATAAAGAGTATGATCACATTGTATCAGTGGAACTGATAACTAAAAGGACAATAATCTTGGGGCTTGACTATTGAATCATAACAGCAGAATTAGTAATAGCCTATGATCAATATGATAAAATTATGAACAACTGTTATAATATGACCAGAAGTCATATAGACAAATATGTATCAATTCATTGAAAAGCAAATGTTAAGAAAAAATGATTGTGGAATAAAAAAGACCATGTGATATTATGAAAATATTAAAGCTAATTCTAATTCCTGAAGACAATAAGTTGTGAAGAAAAATAGATGCCCAAAGTATATATAAAAATAGAAAACATAAAGTATATGCCTAGAAGGCTCTATGTATAATGTTTAATTTTTATCAGTCTTTAAATTAATTTTTTCTGTTCCAAGAAGAACTAATCACTTCTTCTTTAGCTTGTGCCCTTCATGTCCTACCTCTCCTTTGTTAATGCTGCACATTATTATTTAACTTACCTTTATTTATTTTTCTAAGATCGATCATTTTGTCTTTTTATAAAAGAACTAAAATTAACCCTATAATTTGACAATACGAATTAGTTTGAAACGACTAGTTTTGAGGGTTGCTTTCAATATCGGAACAGAAGGTGATCGATGCATGTATGTGTGTTTGTGTTGCCACTGCCTCACAAACAAAATATAAGTATCAAATTTTTAAAGTGACTTGGTCCTTTTAAAAGCTGCAATTGAATTTGTTTAACCATTTAATATAATTTTTTTTATTCCTAATTAGTTGGAGGTCTTTCTCATTTCTTTTTTTTTTTTTACCCGTTCTTTCTTATGTATATCTTTTTACACTCATTCTCTTTTCTACTAACCCTCTCTATAAGTAAAAGTGTTTTACAAGAAAATAAGTTATTTTTTAATATTTATTATTTTTAATCAATTTTAACTAACCCTTCAGTCATATATTTTGAGATAGAAGGGCTATACTCCTCTGGTCTTATTTATAGGGTAAAAAAAGAATGTATTTTTTAGTCCTATTTATAGGACATTTAGGGAAATTTTTTGTATGAATATACAATTTTACCCCTCATATTATGTTGACTTTACTAATATGAGGTATAATGTATATTAAATAGAAATAAAGTTGAAAAGTCATTAAATTTTAGATGAGATTAATAAAGTTTAAAGTTTTTCTTAGTCTATATGAAATATGTTGAAAGTATCTTATAAATAGAATCAGAAGCCTTATAAATGGAATCAGACGAGTATATCAAAAAACCCTGATGGTTTAAAATGCCACACAAAGGCTGATGTTTCGAATAGTGGGGTCCAAATGCAACGTCTCGATCTGGCTTTAATTGTTTTAGATTAGGGGGGCGTAACTAATAGAGACCACTTGCTTTGGGAAGTGCAATAGCAGTTAAGACCGGAAAAGGGGTGCAATTGAAGCATTAATTCTTGTCACCAAAGTCATGAATCTGCTGAACAAAGCACTCATAGATATTGACGTACTGTGCCCTTTGATAAGATCTACCGGTAATGGGTAAGACATAGATGTAACTGTTTTAGCCCCGCCTCACCTTATCACCCACCATGGCTGATGCCTCCTTCCATCTTTCATTGGTTTTCGACAAGTGGCTCATGACCCATGTCGATCGTCTCCACTTTTATGCTGTTGTCTTCTCACAAAGCTTACACACACGCTACTTACTCTGCTTTAATTCCTCGTACGCTTGTAACCTTGTTTCGAATCAATGGCCATTTGACAAATTATTACGAGGTTTCATCTTGAATAATAATGATATTATGATGATGATGTTGGACAAGTTGTGAGGAAGACAACCACTTTGGTTCTCCCAAATGCTTCTTGTTAAATCACCAGTAAACTCCTAATAAGCTGGAAGACGTTTCTGTGAAAACTATAAAATTATTATAAGTTCCTATAGTTTGCAATGATTATAAGAAAACGATATATTTTACGCAGCTTAAAAAGAAGTAAATGGACATACTCAAAAAGTATGGTAAACTATAAAATTTACTGTAACCTAACAACGCATGAATGATAAAAGGAAGATATGAATTGTTCATTGAAGATGACAGGTCATAAAAGGCAAAACATGAGGAGAGGATCCAATGCCCCTACTCAATACAAAGACAAATGACCCTGGAGACTAGGGTCCTAAACTGACTCAGTCATCACTAACAACAAAATTTTATTAACTCGTCACTCATATTATGGCCTCACAGCCACACAGAAGATCGATAATTATTTTATCACTGCTAGGTAAGCAAGGCCTTGCGTCTGATCTCCGAAAGGAACCGAAAGACTTTGTTTTGGTCAGGAATATACTGGGACACAGTCTCTTTGTGCATACACGTTTTGCCCTAGTTCACCTGCTTGGGAAATTCTTCCGAGATGCTGAAATTCCCACGTCTCCGAAGTGTAGAAGTGGACGTAGAATGGAATTAGAGCCACATCTACCAGCCCAAACTGAAATTCTTTTAGATGTAATCTGCCCAAAACCTGGCGTGAGCTCGCTCATAGGGATGAGAGGGAAACAATGGAGATTTTTGGCTCCAAGCTTCGTC
Organism: Neltuma alba; assembly: GCF_004799145.2. Lineage (NCBI taxonomy): Eukaryota > Viridiplantae > Streptophyta > Magnoliopsida > Fabales > Fabaceae > Neltuma > Neltuma alba. The sequence continues at coordinate 19,523 of NW_021634508.1, read as the reverse complement.
AATGTACTCAACTATTGTGGGCGATTCGGAGATGGGTGTTCCGTTATGAATTAAGACGGGGACTTTCTTATGAAGAGGGTTCATCTGCATCAGAAGAGAGCTCTTGCCAGATAAATCTGCTTCCCTCGCTTTGTACTGGATTCCCTTCTCGGCTACGGCACTTCTGAGTTCTGACTCGTATTCCGAATGGGCTTGACCAAAAATCAAGTAGAATCAGATCATCTTCTATCACCGCAACCTCTACTTTCACTTTCCTTTAGACTTCTGGTTGTGTTGCTGGCGCTGTTCCCTGTAGTAGTATTAGGCTTCCTTGTTGCCTTACTCTGCCATCCATCGTCATTGCTTGCGTATTGTGGACCTATAGTTACTTCCCCGCACAATCCATTTTATATAAAACAAAATTTTTGGAGATTAACTTGATCAACTTTATTTTTTAAAGACACTTGAGATAAGCGTAATTTCTAAGGATTCAGTTAAAATTATGGGATGAGAAGTTTAACATAGAAGACCTTTCGAGATGAAGCAATTAGTACTTCTGCAGGGAAAAAGTGGTTCTTATTACAAGACCAGGTGATATCCCATAACTGGCTCATTGTCCGGAAACTTGGGCTTTTTTTTTTTTGCAAACGTCAGCATGCCAATGAAGCCATTCTCATGTCCTGGTGATTCATAATGGTGTGTTTGTCAAATCCTTCTACAATACAGGTGTAGTTTTTTCTTGCAGGAAAGTAGCAGATCTGGAGCGTATTATACAGGTCTTGTCATAGATGTATTCATCTGATATGCTGTAGCATTTAACTGGTGAAGTTACCATTGTGGTAACAAGGATATGCTTGAACAACAATGCCCCTGGTCGAGGTTGGAGAAATTATGTTATCCTTGAAAATCTACAATTCTCAAGGAACTGTCTAAGGAGCCACTCGTGTAGCTGGATCCCGAGAGAGGCACACTCTGTTGCTGATTGGGTAGCTAGAGCTTTTTTGACTGGGTCTTGCCTGACTGATTGGGTGATAAGACCGCCGCCTCTTTTGCATTAACTTATAGAATCTGATTTATGTAAAGCCCAAACTGATGTACGTTGATATTTGTCTTGCTTTATGGTGATCTCACAATACTTTGCATTGTTGATCTATTATGGAATGAACTGGCGTTGGCCAAAAAAAAAAAAAAAAAGGCAGCAAGAAGGGAAACTCTTTCGGGTTTTTTTTTTTCCTGAACTTTTTCAAGAACTTGGTTATGGCAGACTATCTGATAATTTGTTGTATTTAACCAAGTCCTTTAGAAGTCTAAAATGCAGTGGTATCTAGGGATGTTTTCCTTGCCCTTACGTCATCGGAGTCGAGGTCGCTTACTTTTAGGTACTATCGGATAGTGAAAAAGATGCATTGTGATGATTAAAAAAGTTAAAATTATGGGAAAATTTTAGTCATCCTCCACAAAAGAAATTTATTTTCCAACATCCAACAAAATTCTGAAATTTCATTACATCCCAAGAATGAAAATGAAACTAAACTTTATGGGTGCAAAGGCATTACTGCCCTTCCTCTGATTGTAAAAGGACTTGTTCCTCTTATGAATCACTTAATTTCAACTGTAAATTTTCTTATTTTACTTGTGAATCTTAATTTCCTAGTTCAATTTGTAAATGACCTTATTCCAGTTGTAACTAGCCTTATTTCTCTTATGAATTACTTTATCTTGGGTGTAAATTTACGTATTCGACTTCTGAATCATAACTCCCAGAATTATTAGAAATGCTAGCTCCACCCATAAATGGCCTTACTCTAATTGTAAAGGATTTTATTCCTCTTGTGAATTAGCTTATCTTGATTGCAAATTTCTGTATTCCACTGTCAAATTCCAACTCCCTAACTTATTGCGAATGCTTGCTTCACTTGTAAATAGCCTTACTTCAGTTATAAATAGGCTTATTCCTCTTGTGAATTCTTTTATTCTGCCTGTGAATTTGCTTTTTTTGTTTCCATCACTGCAAGGGTTTTCACCCATAAAATTTAATTTCATTTTAGTCTAAAGGGTGCAATGAAATTTCATAATTTAGTGGAGGTTGTTGGAAAATAACTTTCTACTGTGGGGGCTCATTGAAATTCTTCCTTAAATTATTTTCTTTGAGAAATAAAGCGAGGTAAGCACATCCGCATGTCTAAACTCTAGGCGCAGACATTCTTCTTTTTCATTTTTGCTGTCAGTGGAGCATCTTGTGTTTTCAAAGGATGGATGTCAATTAAGTCTGGCCCATGACAAAGCCATCATAAAAGGAGACAAACAGAAGAAACATAGAAAAAGCAACCCACGAATGATGCTCATTCCGACTTTCGTATAGAAGCCTCTTATGAAGGCCCAGGCTTATTATAATCGTTAACGTATTTTTATCCTCGTTGGCTATCTCATCTCAATAAACATCCCAAGATTTATTTAATAATGATATAACACATTATTTTATTGTTAGCTACGTCTTATTTAATAATAAAATAAAAATTGGGTGCGAAGAATATTCTTGTGGTGGTTATTTAGTTATTTATGATGAAAACAATTTTTGAATAATGTTTGAGATTCCCTCTCTTGATTACTTGGACTTCATAATGCTCTTTTAATTCTAAATATAATGTTCTCTTAATTAAATCGCAAATGTCAAACGACTATGTAAGTTGATTATTTGAAATTAATATGTAGAGAATTTGATTTTATTTTAATTTTCAAATATAATCTTGCCATTAAATGATTAAAATTTAATGCGTAAAAATACAACTATTTCAATAAACAAGGGTACTATGAGAAAAAAAAATTTAATATTGGAAATAAGAAGAAATGAGACCTTGAATTTTGAACAAAAAGAAAACCCTTAAAGAACCTTATATTTACGAAGAAAGCAATGGGCAACATGCATGTGCAATGGATAATGATGTTCCTTGTATGCCTGTCTCTTTCTTTTGTTTTGCATTTTGTCTTTGTCTCTTCATTTGGAAAAATTAATGAATAAAAAGTGAACATAATATATTTTTATAGGGAAGTGCACAACGATGTACTAGTAAGGCGCTTGGCTGTGGTAAACTAGACATGATGAAGTTGTTATTTTAATGTTAATTATGCAAAATTACATGTAATAGGCAGTTTAACGAATACAAAAATTGGCAACACAATAAAACCTCAACTTTTTCTCCCTTCTCAACGAATTGAATCCTACCTCACTGTCCTCAAAGCTGACACAAGTAATCAAACATCAATAAGACAAAAAATTAGAGAAAGAAGTAATAACTATTGTTAGACTATAGATCACTAACTATAAATTGCGTGCTTTTTATATGTTTATTTTCTTAAAGAATCGTACGTGCAACAAGACAATATACCTTGTCTTTGTATTCAAATTTAAATAAAATCAGTTTTATATCGATGTTGCAACGACAAAAAGCATATAAAGTTCACCAAGTAAAAAGAAACACTGCACGCATGGTCAGAAAGAGTCTACAAAACAAATAAAATATTACTTTCGATTTTTAATATAAGAGCTAGTTTAATATTTAATTTAATCATGAATATAAAATCTCAATCCACTTTGCTTCTTATATTTATCCATTTTTTCCTCTAATGAAGTACTTATAGTAGTTGCATATGTTAAATGTTTCACAAAATGATAGTTCTAACTAATGCACATGATTAACAATGATATTTTAGAGAAGACAATATCTTTTTATCACAAATAACTAACTCAACTAATTTTTTTAATATGATCACATTAGTTAACTAGTTCTTATATTAAAGAAAGGAGGTAGTACTAACTAAATAGGAGAAGATGATTCATCTGCTAAACGAATCTTGAATGAATACAAATATGAAAAAGACAAATTAAGTTTGGACGTGGTTTTTTGGGTGGGCAGAGATTGAGTTTGGTGGTGACATGGCATTGATAATAACATAGACGTAAAAGGGAACACGAATCATATGTTAGAGAGGACCAAGTGTAAAGGAAATAGGTACGTAGCTACCTTCAACACTTAAATGTTTTTTGAAGCTTGCTTATGTATGCATGCCTACGCAAACAACGGGGAAAGTTTGCCGAGGTTGCCTTCTGTATGGGCACCCTCTCCCTTGTGTTCATTTCATCACCCATCATCTCCAAACTTCTCTCCATCGGCCGGCCTCTCCACACAAACATATGTACTCACATCAGATCACTGAGTGAGTGTGTGCACGTAATGAAAAGACAAAAAGAGTTTCGATCGGATCCGACAAAAGGTTTGGCGCAATAAATGAAGATGAATTGGATATATATGGAGGGAGGCTCACGTAATGTGACCTTTTGTTAGGTCCCAAAAGCCAAAGGGCATATTATATATCCAACAATGAAGGATTCAAAACCCTTTTGGAGATGCGGCTGCCCTTTCGCTCTCCAACATATCGTCGTCTTCTATGATTTCTGCCCAAATTGCTTCCCCTTTCCATATTCGCCTTCCTTGTACATACATACGCCCCTAGCTAAGGGCTATGTTCGTTGCATGTATACATGTATGTATGTCCGCGTGTAGGTATGCATGTAAGCGGATCCATGCAAATGCAGCTTCTTGTGTGTGTTAATTACAGCACATACAGAATTACGTGTCTCCACAAGAGAGACCAATCGCACGGACGTCATGCTTGCGAGAACCCATCGTGTTTTGGCATGCATTTCTAGTTGACACGTGGAGGCCCCTCCAACTTCTAATTAATTCATTTATGGGTCCCAATTACTATAGTTTTGTCCTTGATGATTTGGTAACTTGTAACTAAAAAAGTTCTTGTATCGATAACCAGCCACAATTCTTTTTATAGTTTAATTAAACGTGACATTAATTAGTTGTTGTGATCCTACTAGACTACATCTAACACTTGCTAACTATGATTTTTGAAAAATGTAGCTCATTGTAGACGCGTTTTTACGGCCAGCTAGCTACTTGAGTCTCTGCTAGATCCCTTTTCTGTTTTAAAAAATCTATCATACGCCGCTTATAATAGCAGTTTTAATTTATTACCCAAAACAACAGATATTGCACATATAGCATCATTATAAGCTTGTTGTGTACCTTGGTCCTTCAATATAAAAATTTGATCAACAAGGTAACAAATTGAATTAGAACACAGGGGGGAGGACAAACATGCAAATAAATTTAATTCTTTACCAACTCTTATATTAAAGGCGGGAGGGGGTACTATTTTCTCATGGAGTTAATATGCTTTGGATATTTTTATAGTAAATGCTACTTTTGATTTTTAATATCAGAGTTAGTTGACTAATTTAGGTAGACTAAGAAAGTTTGTTGAGTTATTTATTTGCAATAATTATGTACCTTTGCTAATATAAGAGCTTGTTTGAATTTTATTTTGGTCCTAATGATAAAATTTCAATATACTTTATCTGTCATATTTATTCATTTTTTAAGGTGGTCTTTGAAATAATGGTAGTTCTAGCCAATGCACTTAATTAGCAAGGATATTTTAGGAAAGACAACACCTACTTAATTATTACAAATAACTAACTTAACTAGTTTTTTTAATTTATTCAATTTAGTCAATTAACTCTTATATTAAGGATCAGAGGTATTATTAGCTAAAACTACCATTTAATTGAACATTTAATATGTGCAACTACTATAATGACTATGTTGTAAAAAATGAATAAATATGAGAGACAAAGTAAATTAAAGTCTTGTATTTAGGACTAAATCAAAAATCAAAATAATTCTTATATTAAATAACAGAGGTAATAATAAGATCACATATGCAAGGAAAACGCGAGACATGATGAAAATATAAGTAATGGCGAAGCAGGTATTTTTATTTTTGAGAAAAATAATGGAAATAATATTGATTCTTGGACACTTCCATGAACCAGGGTACCCACTGCATGTGCTGAGGAGCAAGTGAGGGTTTCGGACGTTTCGATGAATACATCGATTCGTCAATTTGTATTAGTGCGACTTGGGAATTTAATTTGGAGTTTTCCATTGAAATAAAGAACTCCCATTCGGTTCTTTCGAAAGGGAGAGGCCAAAACCAAACCAAAAAAAAAAGTTTTCTGAAATATATGTTCCTTCTGTCCTTATTAATTGTAACAACTTGCTAACAATTTTACATAGATTAAGAATTTTAGTTAACAATAGTTAATATTTTGAAAATTTTGAAAATTATTACTAATGGCCGGTATTATTTAGTGAGTTAGAAAATATCAAAATATAAAATAAATAAATAAAATGTTTTAGACAAGAAAAAAAACTTCTATACTACACTACTACAAAAAAGAGTTTTCACAACGCTAATTTACGGCGGTTATTAGAAAAAACGTTGTAAAAAATATGACGGTGGCATTTCTGTAATTATAGGCGGACTTTTTACAGCGGTTATTTAAAAAACCGCCGTAAAAAATACTTTTAACGGCGGTTTTTTAAAAAACTGCCGTAAAAAGTCTATCAGAATTTTAAAATTCAACGCGCGATATTTTTCACTTTTCAGAGTCAGAGCTCATAGTCCCCCATATCATCCTCACTCTGTTTTCTCCCTCCCCCTACATTTGTCGATATTTATCCATTGCTTCTATCATTTCCACCATGTTCTTCCATCACCGTCGCTGTTGCTGTTGCTGTTGCTGTTGCCGTCGCCATCGCCTCATCCTCTTCGTTCTTATTTATGAGTTTTTCACCTCCATTCTTTTCGTGGATTTCATAGTTTTGTGGTTTGATATGATTATTTTCTTTGGTTCAAAATATGATGTTTAATCTGAGTTTAAAGAGATCTGATTTTTAGCATATCTGAGTTTTTGATTTTATCAGATCTGAGTCTTTGATTTTATCTTTATGAAATCTTAGTTGCTTCGATTTGGTGGCTGAAGGTGAAGCTAAGTGACGCTATTACTCCATCAGAATGCTTTTAACTGGTGAGAGATTTCCTTTGAAGCTTTGTTCTCCCGTTCCATCTTGATCAGTAGGGTGAAACGTAGTCTAAAAAAAAAAAATTTTTCACAGCGGTTATTTATATAACCGCCGTTAAAAGTCACATATCACGGCGGTTTAAGAACCGCCGTGAAATCCTCTATATTTTACGTCGATGGCATAGACGTCAGTCTCAAAACCGCCGTAAAAAGCTCATTTTAACCGCCGTTAAATGTATTTTTTGCAGTAGTGCTACCTCCGATTCTTAATATAAGAGTTAGTTGACTAATTTGAGTAGATTAAGAAATTAGTTAAGTTAGTTGTTTGTAATAAATATGTATTTCTTTCTTAAAACACTCTTGCTAACTTTGTATATTATCTAGAAGTACTGCTATTTGATGAAATCTTTAGTATGTATAATTACTACAAAGACTATGTTAAAAAAACAAATAGATAAACATGAAAGATTGTATTGGGTCTTATATTTAAGATTAAATTAAATGGTAAACTAACTCTTATATTAAGAATCGAGGTAATATCAAAGTAGTGTTTGTTATATACACATAATTTATTGGAGTTTTGGAGGCAGTGAGAAGAGAAAAATGTGGTGAGGAATGCAGGAGGGAGTGGGATGATGGAGCGATGGAGCATGGTTAGTGGAAGATAGAATAACCAATTGAGTTGCCTCCAGAAAAGAAAAAAGGTTCCATCACTTGAGGATTTTGATTGACAATGACACCAAATTGCCTTGTGAGAGCTACAGCCCCATGTGGCCTACTCATCCCACATCCTGACAATATGCTATGCAACATAAAATGTGCCTCGCTCCCCTTCATTTTCATAATTCTCAGCTCTCTTTTCACCAACACATTTTCACGTATTCTCATTAACCCTGTCATGTTGTTCGTCCTCTACATAGTTCTGTGAATAACATATGAATAATGTCTTTACGTACCACCACAAGTAATAATGATGCAAATCTTAACTAATTACATGTTGCTCTAGCAATATGATCTGCTAAACAAGTCTTTATTGAAAAGAACTGTAAGGTTATTTTAACTGTATGTTGACTTGACTGATCTCCTGGGAATATTGTATTTTTTTAAAAAAAGAAATTAGAGAATAATCTGCATTAATTAATAAAAGATTGAATTGGGTGAAAGTTGAATCATACAAGAGTGCACTTGTGTTTGTGTGTGTGAGGATTAAAAGCTGGATAAGGGAGATTTGGGATGTTGAACCAATTAAAGTGAGCGATCGAAAACAGGCTCTGATGCAGCATGCTTTTTGAGTGTAAAGATTGATTTGAAGTCAGGAAATGAATTACTGGCAGTTGCACTTGCTTCTTTAAGAGTCTCTTTCCCACCACACTAATAATAATCGCCCTCTTTTGTCTATTTGCTATGCCTCTCGGATCCTCTTAAGGGCCAATTAGCCTCACATTGCTTTGTATTGTATCTGTTTGGAATTCAACTGTTTGATTCCATCACTTCAACCCCTCATTAGTCTAGTATCAAGTCCGGACAACATAAGGAAAAATAACGTAACAATACAAGATTATGCATATATTTTATTTTATATATGCCTATAAATCTCAACACAGCTACTTTATTGATACTCTTATTCATATATTTTAGATTAAATTTATTTATATCCTAAATCAACATTTTCTATACTTTATCAAGTTAACTTTAATCACATTTAATGTTTGGACAAAAATAAATATGCAAAAAAGACCGGAGGAGTATCACTCTGATCTTTATTGTAGGTCGCTAGAGAAAACTTTTAGTCTTAAATATAAATTATTTATAAGGTATTTATTGATCATTTTTTAATTTTAATTTTATTTGATTTTCATCAGAAAGAAAGAAATAAGAGAGGGAGATGACTAGGTAAGAATGATTTCTAAATAAAAAATTATTAAATTTTATCAATTTAATGTGTTTATTGATGTATATTAGTGATTAAGGTGTTCAAAGGATGATATTGGTGAATAGTGATGCGATGGAATTTATGTCTTGTGTCCCGTCCCGGGACCTCCGTCACTCTTTTTTCCCCTCAACCATTGCAAATTGGACCAAAATTTTGGTTTTTTTTTCCTTTATGTTGTAGGCTTTTGAAAGATAAAAACACTGAAAAAACTAGTATGCAAAAAGCCTAAGTTACAAGCAAAAAAAAAAAAGAAAAGAAAAGAAAAATCACGTCTTTGATAGTAACAAAAGTCACTAAAAGAAATGAATAAATATCTCGGAACAGTATGGGATGGGGTGTCCTGTTTCATCTCTTCCCAGTTACTATTTTATTCCATCTCATAGTTGTTCCGTTCTGAGTTTTTTTTTGTCTCGTCTCGTGTCAACAGGTTAAGTTGAGAACTCTAAAATCATTCATAATAAAAAGTGATACTAATTAAAACTGTAAAAATAATGGGCTATATTCAAGTGGGCATGTTTCCTGAGTGCCCCTCCTGTCGCACTCTCTTGCTAAAGCTAGTTGGACGGATTCACTCACTTGCGTCCAATCTCGTATCTCTATTTAACGTTTATGCGGACGTCGCTGTAACTGGAAAACAAAATTGCACACCTGTCTGTTCATTCCACACGAACGAATTGGAAATTTCCCATTCCTTCATGGTTTTACTTGTAAGTCGCTTTTCAATATGTTTTATTATAATATAAAAAAATCTTATATTTGGTTACTTTTATCTTAAAATTTAATAACTTTCTAACTTTATCTCCATGTAATATGTATACATTTTAATTTGTTAACAAAATAGTAATAACGTACATAATAATAAATAAAGGAAAAATAATGTATTTATGTTAAAAATTTAATAATGTGACTTAAAAAAAAAACTTCTTTCTCCATTTGTAAATAGGACCAAAAGAGTATAAATAACTTTCTTTCGCCTTAACCAATTTTCATTAATTTCTTAATCTCCATATTCGATTTTTTAGCCATATAAAAAGGATTGGAGGAAGTAGTAATACTAGGGCATTTGATATTTGTTTTTCTATTTTGCCCTTCTATACAATTAAACTTTATAAATAATTAGTTTATTATAATTAATTTAGCAGTGACTTTTGTCAATGACATGTTTAAAAAATTTTACAAACTTTTTACTTATCAAACGTTGTAAGCTACAGTTTGACGTCCATGCAAGGTTAGATTATATTTATATTATCCAGGGAGGATGCTTTCTCTCCGATTTAGAATTCAAGTTACTTTAACAAATTAAAATAAAAAATGGTAATTAATTAATTAAATCCGTTTCAAATTGAATTTTTTTACGATTTTACCTCTATTAAATAAGGTTGTAAAGGAGAAAAATACAAATCACGTCTAAATATTAATTCTACGGGTTAAATTGATAAATAAGTATTACTTCCTTTCTAATATTTATATTCTAATAGACTTATATCGTAGTCACAAAATTTTTGTGCAAAGGACTTGTATTATGAATAGGAGGAGAAAGTACTCCTCTATCCTATTTATAAGGCAGAGCAAAAGATATTTTTTGGTTCTATTTATAAAGCATTGAGAGAAATTTTTTGTATGGATGTATAATTTTATCCCTATTTATTATTATGTTGATTTTGTTTACATGAGGTATAATGTAAATTAAATAGAGATAAAGTTGAAAGTTATTAAATTTTAAATGAGTTAATGAAGTTTAAGATTTTTCTTGGTATGTGTGAAACATGCTGAAAGTGTCTTATAAATAGGACCAGAGAAGTATTTGATTTATGCACCCAAGGCCAAGATTCTTGAACCAACAAAAGCCTATAATGCACATATTATTGCTTCATTAAATTCAGTGCTTTGCCTAGTCATAGTAGTATTGTTTAATTTGTCTGCCTAGGTGAGGATCATACAAACTACTATATTTTTATTTATTCAGGGCAATCATGTCATCCACTAGTATATTTTTCATGACATTATATTTTTTGCCAAACTGATCAATTATTTTATGTAGCAAACATTGATTCCAAAGTAGGTGTTCGGCCAAAAATGAATGAGATCGAGGAAGCATATTTGAGCTGGTCATCAGGCATTGGCGATACAGATAATCCAAACATGAATTTAGGCAGGCAAATAAACTGTGTCCTTTATATATTATTACTTCATGTTTAAATTCACACGAACCATACATACGCACCTTAATTAATTAAGGGCAATAATTTTGTAATTAATTATATAACTGTTGGATATCTTTTAATTAGCTGGGTAGTGAGTGCAGAAACATGTAGGAGATGAGCAATGAATCGGCCACTATATAGAGGATAATGAAGCACTTTATTTATGAAATTAAAGAGGGAAAAAAGGGACCATGTATGATCTCTAAAAGCTCTAATTTGAGGAAAAGTGACGATGGATGGATGGATGGTTGGAGTGAGCAAAATGGACATTTCTCATCAACATAGAAACAAAAGAAGGCCATCACTGATCGTGCACAATGAGCGAACAAGGAAATCCCACAATTATAATATGCTCTATACATATATACGAATGCAAACTCGATTCATTCATGAGATAACACAGAAATATAATGCCCCATCACACACAAAAAAAAAAAAAAAAGATGCTTGACGTGATGGGAAAAAGGCTTCATTTAAGAGATGATCATATATATATTTGTCTAAATTTTTGTAGGATATGGGATGGGCCCTCCAAGCACCCAGCTTGTTTCCCACGTACCCCTTGCTTGACCTTAGTTCCCATAATAATTGAGTCTCTCATAGATTAGCAGCAATATTGTTCATAATGTGTGTGTCAACCAGTTTTTCCCCACAATCCGCCAATCAAACTCTCACAAATATCATCGCTTTTTGGCTCAGCAACATCCATCCATATTTGTATTTGTCAAACACTACGCTGCTACTGTCCAACAAATATCAAGAGTTGACTTAATTGGGATATGGGAGTTTGAGATTACACATTAATCATATTGCCATGTGACAACACCCTATAATATCTGACTCTATGTTTCATATTGCTGGGGCTTAGCTTGCCTGTTACGTTCTAGACGCTGCCTGCTCCTCTTAATTGCCAATGTGTTCTCTCCTCATTGGATGCCTCTTAATATATTAACATACATGTGCCGCTGCTCCTCAACACGCCTCTTTCTGAAAAAGAGGGGAGGAAGAGACATATAGTTAATTAGGGGGTAAAAATAAAAAAAAAAACATTAAATTATCAGAGATATCCAAATCAAAATTTATAGAAAAATCAGGCCCTTCAAAGATTTGAAGCTTATATTTTCAAGCGGATAGAGTATGTGCTTAAAAATTATCCAGTAATTGTTTACAGACTGATATTACTAACTATAGCCAGTGTGACTCTTCTGTTAGGGGCGAAAACACATGTAAGAGAAAGATTTTATTTTGATGCATGAAACGGCACCTTTTGATTCTTTTGAAAATACGACAAAACTTTTTATAAATACTCAAATGAAATTTCCTCAACACCGCTGTGCAAGAGGATGGATATTTTTAAATGGGTTTTGGACATATCATTAAAGTGACTGATATATCTTCATCTAATGTGTGTTTGTTTTCAAATTAACTAGGAATTTAAATTTAAAATATATAATTAAAATAATTTGAATTCTTATGATGAAAACTTGCAGAACGAAATGATTTATTTAATTCTATTGAAAATCTAAAGCCCATAAAACATCCAATTCAAATATTTAGGTAATATCTTCAGATTAATTTATTTAAACATCACGAACACGTTTTTCGCATATATTCTTATGGTCCTAAATATAAGACCCATTTTATAGTGCAAATAAAATTGGTCTTACAGGAGTATAAATTTAACTACTCACCCAGTTTCAAATCATTTATTTATACTCCTCCGGTCCTTAATATAGGACCCAATTCTTAAGTTAGTTTTGGTCTTAAATATAAGACCCATTTTTCATATTTATCAATTTTCTCTTAATTACCCTTATGAATACTCCCTCAAGTATAATCAAGTAGAAGAGGGAGAGGAGGTATTATAAAAGATGTTTATGGTATTTTAGGAAAAATGTGTCACTTTTCTTATAATTAACTAACTTACCTAACTTCCTTAATCTAATCAAATTATTTAAATGGGTCTTATATTAAGGACCGGAGGAGTAATATCTTAGAAAGCAGACAACGTCTTTTGGGGTTTGTTTTCATTTTGACGTATTGTTTCTTATTATAGGCCATATCATGCCGAAAGAATGCAGGTAGTGAATTCTGTATGTGTTCACTTTTTTGTTTGCTTTCCGATTAAAAAGGAGATGATAGATACAGCTACAGCTGCAGGGGGGTGTGAAGTAAAATACTTGCACACATTTCAGCAACATGGAAAACACACAGTATATCACATATATAAATTCTACATTATAGTTTTCTCAGTGAAAGAATAAGCGGAGAAACCAGCTGAGCTCCATTGCTAACTACACCGAAAAAGCTACTTGCTGGTCTCCAAATCCTCTCACTTGAATCAGACCCCAATCCACAAAATAAATGGAAAATATGGAGGAAGAGATTCCGGGGACACATCTATGTATCTGCAAGCATCCCTCGTTGTATCTCCTCCGCTGTACTTAATTAGCCTCAGGCCTGCTTCTTCAAATCCTGTGCATGTATGAATGTTCCGTGGAAACCATATGGAACTCTGGAAGGAAGCTTAATGGAAGCTTCTAACTTCAAATTCATGGCATTCACAATTCGCAGTTCTGACTTCCACTCCTTCTCATCATGCACGAATGTTAGGATATACCCGTCATCTTCTCTTTCTGAATGTTGGTCTCTGGGAAGAAACAGAGGCTCCCCTCCGAATCTTTGGTCGCCGTAGACATACTTCTCAATCTCTCCGGTTAAAAGGTCCACTTTGGCAAAGCCTGAAACTTTAGGCCACGGCTCCGCAAGTGCCAAGTACGCATACCTCGTCTTCCTCCCAAGCTTGTTCTTATTCACCATTCCGGCTTCTAAATTCACCTGCTCTGCTTCCGAAATAATGGGTCGGCGCGTCGACTTGCCGGTCTTCCAGTTCAATCGAATTTCGCAGAGAACACTCCTCAAACTCTCGTCACATTCATTGAAAATGGAATCCGCTGGTGTCATGCAAGACCCGATCACCACAACCTCATCACTCTCTGGCTCTTCCCACGCATTCCAGAGATGAAAACAGAAGCAATCAGGAGCTTCGACCCATCTCACCCCTGACGCATCGCTTGCATTCTTGTCCAAAATCCCAAATCGGGACATCTTTTTCTTATCATATATCACCGGAGAGCCGCCCCGAATCATCTCAGAAAGCTTGAACACCACCTGCTGATCTGGGATTACCACGAACCTCTCCGTTATAGCGAAGTCATGCATCATAGTGGGCTCGGAGAGATTAATAGGAACGTCGGGGGATTTTTCACCGTCTGGGGAGACGCGGAAGTACTTCAAGTATGGTTTCTTGACGACATCATAGCTCAGAGCGAAGAGATCTCCGGTGACAGGGTCCACTTTTGGGTGCGCAATCATTGTCGATTTTAACTGCCCATCGAAATCGTAACGACTGACGGTCTTGAGGTCTCCACTGGGGGTGACTCGAACATGGTAAGGCAAATCATCTTCGGACATAGCGAGAAGATGATTGTTGAAATACACCAATCCGGCGTTTGCCACACCCATTCCATGGCTTCCGTCGACGAGGCCGAAGAGCCCACGAGCGTAGAACAGAAGGAGACGAGCGATGCCAGAGTGACCATGAAGCTCACCGATTGCTTTGGGGAACACCGGGCGACCCAAAGCTTTTTCCTGGACGAGACGGTGTGTTTGGGTGAATCTGCAAGCATAGCTGGCAGAGCCGTCTTTCAATTGAACGGCGTGGACCATGCCATCGCCGTCAAAAAAATGGTGACCAGCGACTGGCTCGTGAAGTGGATTGGCGCCATTACGGAGGTAAACGCCACGAATGCAAGAGGGGATAATGCCAGCGACGGGGAGGGAGTGGTGGATGGGGTTCTCCGGCACGGGCGCAAAGTTGCCGGAGATTTGGACTCTGGGGTCGGCAGTTTTGGGAAGCGGGTGATGGCGCTCGTGGGAAAGCAAGGCTGATTCCACAGCGTCCAGAGCCAAAGACGCGGCCCTCTGAAGAAGGTTGTGAGCAGGAGGCGACTGTTGATGGAAGTGGTCGGGGAATTGGAGTGTTTGGAGGGAGCAAGTTGCGTTGAACTTGAGATAGGAAGGGGAATGAGGGGAGGGAGAGTGTTTAGGGAGTTTAGGATTAATAGTCCAAGGAGGAGAAGAAGAGGAAGAAGCAAGAGATGCAGGCATGGTGAGCAAGAAGTGGAAATTGCAGGAGGAGGAGGAGGAATGAGAAGAAAGGGGAGGGAGGGGAGAGGTATATATAATGGATGGAGGCTGAAGCCCCACATGAGGGAGAGGGCCACGTGTAAGTCTCCTGAAATGGCAGGATTAAAAATTGCCCCACATATGAGGGAGAGGATTGCTAAAAGGGGTTTGGATTTTCCGACTCCGAAACAACTATGTAACCAGACATATACAGAACTTGCTTGACAAATGAACTCCCCAAGACTTGTAATCTTGTCTCGCGTCCTTTTTCCTCTTTTTCATGCCGCCTTCCACTCAACCACCCCATATATGCCTTTCCTTTTTATATCTTTTTTTGACCAGAGATTTCCTTTTTATATCATCCTATCATGTAATGTAAATTCCTTGTTACATTATGAATTTTACTTAACAAAAAGTCTTATCTGTCTTCTTTATTTTTTTTTTAAAAATACTATATATTTATTTAAATTATTTCTTATATATATATATATTAGAACATGCTTCGATCGTGACCTAATCTTTTAGGGCAAAATGATAACCCAATACGTTTTTTATTTTATTTTTAATATTACAGCAAATTAATGTGTCTCTAATTTGAATTCTGCAATGAATTTGATGTTTGGTGTAATATTTTGTTAGTGATATTTTATTATCATATTGAAAATCAAATCAGCGTCATGTTGGAGAAGCGCTCATTATCTTTATTTAATTTTCATGGAAAGCTGTGAAATGGACGCATGGAATTGTGACGAAAGTTAATTTCTTGAATGAAAATGAAGCAGATATATATAAACCAAAGCAGTTAAACTACATTGAAAAGATGATGGTTATGATATGACGTTGAGGGAATAGTTTCTATGAAAGTATGACCAAAATTTGAAAGACACATATTGTAAGGGAAATCTTCGATCTATTTGTACCGCCTCAGGAAATAACAACTGTTTTACTTATTGATAATTACTTTTTTTTTTTTTTTACTGGAATCTCATTGTTATTCTCACGTTCTGCTTCTGCACCACATGTAGACAATAATAAGGTACATGAAAATAAGTGAGTTTTATCTGGGCGCACTGAATGAAACAGGTGGCACCAATGGCATTAACACTCAATTAACAAATTAAAGATAGAGTATTTTATATATATGTTATGTACAACCACACACACACACACACAGAGATAGCTATATAGTAGTGTTGGGTGGTGTCATGTTGCCTTCTTCACATCTCCAATGAATCCCGCGTCACTTCCTCTATTCTCGCCCCTTCTTTAATTAATTCCGTTATAGTACGTACTCCTTCCCTCTTCTTTTTCCCCTTCTTTTAATTAACTTCCCCACACCTTTGCTTTCACACCCACTCTTCATTCATCATTTGTGTGTCTGAGTGTTTGATATCTCATTTTAACTAACTTACATTTCATTCTTCCATGTTATAATATCCGTTAATTATTCATTGCTGATGTAAGGTGATGCAACTCTTCGCTCTTATATTTCCCTCCTTTTCTCTCTTCGTATCCATCTGTCTACCTTTTGCCCAATAAGCATAGCTTTCAATTCACCACCCACACATACACACACTCGCCCTCCTAAATATATTTTGCACAAGCTTCCATTGCTTTTTATTGTAGTCACAACTCCATCTGCAAACAAATTTGGTAAATAATATAATTAAGCTTCATAATGCTTAATTTGTATCATTCTTATTAAGCCACCAACCGCAAAATAAATACATAAAAATCTTAACCCACCACACTATATCAACAAACTAGAAATGGTTATATATGTATATCTATATGCGGATTCCCAAGAGTTGAGAAACTAACTTCCCTTTCTTATTACTCCTTCGTCCTTGAGTTGATTTTAGTCCTAAATATAATGCCTATTTTTTATATTTCTCAATTTTCTCTAAATTACCCCTATGGATACTCCCTCAACCATAACCATTCAAGTAGAAGAGGGAGATGGGTATTAAGAAAGATGATTATGGTGTTTTAGGAAAAATGTGTCACTTTTATTATAATTAACTAACTTAGCTAACTTCTTAATCTAATCAAATTAGTTAAATGGGTCTTATATTAAGGATCGGAGGAGTATATATACTACAAGTGTTCTCTTGCATGCGCATGCAAATATCTATCTCACACATAAGTCATTCACTTGAATATAGTTAGATTCTCTAGACTCTACCCTTAGCTATTGCTAATTCATGACTTGAGCATCAAAACATTGACCCACTCACCCTTCTCCGTAAAACTGAACTAACTGCAATACATTTTCTAAGCTATATGTGTCTTGGGTGTGAAATGAACCTTAGTTACCGTGCCAAACTAGATAAATACTACCTCTGGTCCTTTATAAGACCTCGTTTGACTTTTATTTTGATTCTCAATATAAGACTCCAATCTATTTTGTCTTTCATATTTATGTATTTTTCCAAGGTAGTTCTTCTAACAATGGTAACTCTAACTAATACTATTTAGGAAAGACAATACTACTCCTCAGTCCTTAATATAAGACCCATTTAACTAATTTGATTAGATTAAGAAGTTAGGTAAATTTTAATTATAAGAAAAGTGACACATTTTTCCTAAAACACATAATTACTTTCTTAATCCCCCCCCCTCTTCTACTGATTATGGTTGAGGGAGTATCCACAGGGGTTATTTAGAGAAAATGAAAAATATGAGAAATGGGTCTTATATTTAGGACAAAACCATAGATTGGGTCCTATATTAAGGACGGAGGATTACTATTTATTACAAATACTAACTTAACTTCTTTCTTTATCTCCTCAATTAGTTATTAGCTTTTATAATTACGTGGAGGTAGTATTTGTTTGGAGGAGATCAATGTGTGTGTGTGTTGGGGGGGGAGTCTGCGAATAGTTTCAGCCAGAGCCACATTGAGTGATATACTAATATTAATATACGTGGTGAGGAGTGAACAGACTAATTAACAACGTATATATATATTTATTTTATGTAATATAATAATTAATCAACTATTTGATTAATTAGCTAAAAATGGCACACTTCCGCCCCACATAATCGTTTACGCGTATGTTTCAGCCAGTCACAATTAAACACTAATTAAAAATATTCAGACTGTTGTCATAGTGAGATTCTTACTCATGATTTGCTCTTCTTACGTACTCACTACTTACCAAAGCCACCCCACTTTGGGTGCTTTAATTTGATATGCATTATGTATATATTTTATCTCGTAAATCCCTTGAAAACCCTAATATAAATTCTCATCCACTGCAATTTATAATTGCATATCCGTAACAAGCACGAATACAAGCTATTGATCCTACAGATTACTATTCCTCTTGTTGGCCCAAAAGGGGGAAAACAAGTAATTAAACTTGTGAATATTTTTTTCCAGAGATATAAATACTTTTTCATGGCAAAATGTTTCGGGTAGAGTCAATGTTCACGAAGTGTGAACGTATCAGAATTTTTAAGAGTTAATTTTTAAAAAATGAAACGAAACTAACATAAAGAATGAAACATTTATTAATTTGTATTCCTTTTTCCAAAAAAGAAAATGTAAATTAAAATAACTTTATATTAACACATGCACCCGCAACTGTGTGTTCATACAAGTGGGGCTCAAAATTCAAGCCACACATGCACCCGCAGCAATAATGTACGCGGCAGAATTCGACAACGGAGGCCATATGCATGCTTTTGTTCCTCATGATTGATGAGTAATTAATTTAACCTATATTTAATGAGTTATAATACTGATGAGTGTGTGCATATATGTGTGTATGTGATATAATTTAATCTGGCGTGTTAAGTTATGCAATGAAGAAAGAGAGAAATTAAACTTAATAGCACCTGCACAGGATGAAATGAACTGCTACTATATATAATTAGGGCAATCAAAATTAAGACAACAAAAGGAAAGGAGAATCCAATGATTGAACTTGAAAGGCAATATGAGTGTCGTTATATCAGATTAAGTAAACATTCATTAATGAATGAAGGCATATAAATGTGTATATATATTATGGGTCAAGAGGAGATAAATCGCTTTAATCGTGAACTGAGCTTCAGATCATATCAGAATAAAGAGCATAAGAGATCCTTTAATTTTGTGCCATGGGATCGGATGGACTCACACATGGGGAGGGACCATTTAGAACTATATATCATTTCCGTTCTGCAATATTATCAATATCATATTATAAAATTTCCATGTGTTCACATGCCAGAACATGCTTAACACTTTTTTTGTTTTCCCCATTTCGTTCACCACAATATTCATCTCTAATAA
>NW_021634507.1:0-55459 GCF_004799145.2 Neltuma alba | reverse complement strand
TGAATCTTCAGCTTTAAAGTTTTCTACTTTCCTGAAAGCTTAACTGGTTTAGACATCTTGGAGCTTCAAGGGAATGATTAACTAATGACTTGTGCTGTTTATACCTCATGCCATGGCCTTGTAATGCAGCCTCGCTGTGAAATCCTCTATAATGTATTATTGAATAAGTCACAATAATATTAAATTACTTGTTCAGAGTGACATCCGCAAGAACCCTGCGTTCAGATCACAATTTCATGAGATGTGTGCTAAAGTTGGAGTAGATCCCTTAGCTTCAAATAAAGGTTTCTGGCAGAGCTACTGGGAATTGGCGACTTCTATTATGAACTTGGTAAAAAATTCTTAGTCTTGGTTCCTTTCCACCAAATACTTCTCCTGTGTATATACTCATTCTTTTCTGTAGTAATCTTCACAGGCTATTTCTGATAATTTGCAACTTATAGGAGGGTATGTTGAATATCATAGAACAAAATATAAATTCGATTACTAGCTAAACTTATTTGGTAAAGAAACATAACTGGGCCAATTCAGACACCTTGGGTAGCAAACATAGCAATGAATCTTCATATTTCCAGAGCTGCTTGCGGGGAAAGAGTGAGATGTAAAGAATATTTTCAGTGTTTAAGAACCGTGTGCTAGCATATAGTGGCAGGAGACCATTGGATAAATCCCCGACTATGAGCTTTCAATGTTACACTGCACATACCAACTATCCACTAAATTAAGTAATCTCAATTATGTTTTGTCTATATCATCAGTAAATCTTTTCACATTATGATATAATCTAATTTCCTATAATTATAAAGCTGTTTATTGTTTTCATTTTGTATAAATATTTGTCATTTTGTTATTAATCTATCAAACTTAGATTCTGTCATTTAATAACATCTTTACTAAGATAAACTGCTTGGCTTATCAGGAGTTCAAATAGTGGATATCTGCCTGGCCACTAGAGCCCACAATGGAGGACTGATCAACCTGCAAGAACTCTGTCGTTTACTTTGTCAGCGACGAAAAAGTGATCGTGGATCTGTTTCTGAGGATGATTGTCTGCGTGCTATCAGTAAGCTGAAGGTCTTATATTTCAGCTTGCCCATAAATTTGAGTATAATTATTGGAGTTATGAATCTAAAGTTGATACAGTAATTAAGACTTTGGTTACATGATTTTTCTTGTGTTGAACTTGTATCCAGTCATAGCGTAGGGCTGTAAGCTTCCTTTGAGCCTTTTCTGTTCTAATCCTCCTAACCTGTTCTGTGGTTGATATCAAGTCACTAACCACTACTTAATCTCTTTATTCACATCTAAAAAATTATTATAATATAAATTTCCTCTAATGTCCTCGTTACCTACACTTAGAATGGGAACTGATATATATGGTTCTGTCAGGCTACCAGAGCCCTTTTATGTTGATCAAACTCCAAAATTCAACTTCTATGATAGTGACTATTGAAAAGAAGAATAAATCTAGCATGATTCAAAAGATTTGTTTTTTTTTCTAAATTTTAGCTGCTGTTTTTTTCTTTTTCTTTGATAGAAGCTTGTCTTAGCCTTCTAGTGCTTTCTCATCTCTTTATGGGCTTCTTTTATCCTAAAGGAAAAGAAATAAAGGAAAACAGAAGAGTTGCATGAGACTAAAAACTTGATGTTCTCTTAGTAATTCATTGATTTGTACATCCAACCAAGAATCGATTAGTTGTCACATTAGGACCCTAACTCTGTGCCTTCTTTACTTATCCTATGTGGTTTATTTTTCATTGCATCGATCCTTGTAGGCAGATGTTTGACTTTTGTTACATGAACTTCAGGTGCTGGGTAGTGGTTTTGAAGTTATTTCTGTTGGGAAGAAAAAACTTGTTCGTTCAGTTCCCACTGAGCTAAACAAAGACCACAATGAAATTCTAGAACTTGCTCAGGTTAGAACTGTTTTCTTCTGAGTTATGGACTTTTTGACCTGCTGTTGTCATGAATTTTCTTGAACATGCTTGGTAAAACCCAATGTGTCCATAGGATAAATATCTTAAAGAGGTTAAATCTGATTTCTTAAATTAACTTGGAAAAGCATCACCAAATAAAGGTTCAGACCTAACTTGTTGAGGATTCTCTTAGCAGCCAAAAAAAGGACAGTATCAGGAATTTATCCATGACCAACCTTCTTGTAAATAATCTTAATGAAGTCTGAAGTTTTGATGTAAGAAATGAAGGAAAATTCCTAACTCTTCAATGGTTATGTCTGACCTATCATGACAACTTTGATACAAGTCATATTGGTGCTAAATTTTTATGATGTAAAGTTCAATTCCAATATATTGCCAGCGATCTCTTGAGAAATATTCTTAGTGGTGCTCTGGAGCATGATTACCAAATGATGTCACTGAACTGGCTCGATTAAAATTATGTAAAATTCATATCTGAATGTGGAAAGCATGAACAAACTTAGAATGATCACTTACCAAGTGTAGCAAAAGCCTCCTTGTGCAATCGGTTTGCTAATTCAGAAAGATTTGTTGTCTTCTAACATTTCCATGGATTCTTCTGCACTTCAGGCTCAAGGTTTTGTGACTGTTGAGGAAGTGGGGAGACGGCTATCTTGGACTCCAGGTCGCACTATCGATGCCCTTGAGACCTTACTTAAAGTAAGTTTTCTAACCAATTTTATTTTGTCAGCTTCTTTCCTTCTTCGTAACTTATTAAAACATGCATCAACCAACCCAAGTTCATGGAATGGTAAAGAAATACTTTTTATTGATGCAGGAAGGACTTGCAATGATTGATGATGGTCATAGAGACGGTAAACGCAGGTACTGGTTTCCCTGTGTATCACCCATTTCTTCTCTAATGACCGCTGATTCCTAACATTAGGCTCATCAGAAGAGCATCTGTTGAAGATTATTAAGGACCTGGAATCGCATTGTGCACTTAGTTTGTTACTCCTGTTTTCTCCTTTTTCTTTGTCCTGAAATGTGTGATTTGTTTTCTGCAAATCTGCTGATATATGTAAATAGTATACTGGGGTCTCAAAAAGTATATGTTTCTTTAATTTAAAGAATCGCACACGAGGTTTGAACCTCCGATTTTAATACTTGGATGCTTGTTGATCTCATCTCAAGGCCCCTTGTACTCCTTTCCCAATTGCTTGGAACTAACGAGCACTGACATAACTACAGGACATGATATGATAGGAATACGATACTACAATATCAATATTCAATATATATAATTAACTAGTATAGGTCGACGTATTGTTTGCCTCTTAGGCAAGTCAGCTTGTGCTAAGCATAAGAGCTATTTAACTAGTAATTTATATCGATAAAGAAAATTAATTAGTTAGGGTTAAACCCACAACATGTTGTTATACTTTTGATGAGTTTTCATTGTTTTCTGTACTGTACTTTATGTATTTGTAATGTTGGTCCCTATGGTTCATAGGGACCTGTATAAGAGCTTAATGGTATTATCTTCGTTTATTTAGTGATAACATCGTAAAATAGGTTGACATGGACAGCTGACTAACATGACCTATCAGCAAAGACTGGATAAAAATCAAAACTCAATATAGCGGCAAAAAGTAGGTTAAACTTAATAAAAATGACGGAAGACAAAAAAAAAAAAAATTTATTTTGACTGACATAATCCATTTGGGAGAATAAGCAAGCTATCATCAACATCGATATTATTTGCGTGTTTAAAAAAGAAAGAGTCAAGTGACAGAATTTGTAGCTTAAAAGATACCATGACTCATGTATACTTCTTTTGGTTTTTTTTATAAAGGCGAATAACTAATTTTCAAGCTTAGTAATATATCCCTATTTTATAATATATTTTTATATATAACTAAAGGATTTTATAATGTTTAAAGGTTTAAAATGCAGAAGATACTTATATTTTGAATTAAGAAAATTATGTAAATTAATTGCTTAAAAGTGTATTTTTATTATATTTTTATAATTTCTCTTTTGAAAGGTATCTTTGTTTTGATTCCGGAAAATATTCTGTTAAGCAAAACATGGACCCTATGAAAACTATATTTGTGATAGTCACGTGGCGTTAAAAGAGAAGTTTCTAATTATCTAATTGGAAATTATTTAAAATGTTCAGCTAAAATATCTCTTATTTTTCACCACAAATTAAAGAGTTTGAATAATTAATTTCTTTTATGAATAATTCTTTTATCATATTGTGAATTTGAATAAATATTTTATTCATATTCCATTATTCATTTAATTCTCCAAATAGTCACATTATCATTTTTATCCTCTTTCTAAACCCTAACCCTAATTCATCTTACCACCATATCTTTATTCAAATTTGAAATATTATCCTTTTATCTAATATTATTTAAATTCAAAAGCTTTTTTCCTTTGGCTGCCATAAAGATCATATCAACTCAGAGAATTCAAATCCAAAGTTCTATCAAGATTATAAGATAAAAGAAGATAAAAGATCAAACTAGAAGTCTTAAGGATTTCCTCATCCAACTAGGATAAGTTCAAGCGCTATAAAAGGAGATTAAGGAAGCCTTAGAGAAAAATGAAGCCATCTACACTACACAAGCACAAGCATATATTTGGCTGCCTCTTGTGTTTGGTTGTTTTACTGTCTTCTTTTTATTATTTTCTTTTTATCATTATGGTGTTATCTAGCCATATGTGTGGCTAGTTCTCTTTTTTCCCAAGGACAAGATAGCGTGACTTGAATTTATGTTTATATTAGGAAATTGTTAGTTTTCATATTTCAATCCACTAGTACGTTGCTTTTATGAATTTCCTAGGTTAGGATTTTGATTTCTTTGTGGACTGATAGTTGATCTATGTTTTAGTGGAACAATTATGTTTTGAAGTTTTCAATAAATATATTTTCAGTTTCCTTATATTTCTATAAGTGTTTATCTTTATAGATTTCTATTTTGATTTACTCAAGTAATTCATGCTCTAGGGTTTTTTATAGACAACTCTCTTCAAGGAAGAAGATATAATTGTTTAATTGAATTCACAAGTTAAGTGGTTTTTAAATAAATAATTGAAAGGTGATTATATGCTAGCTTTCTAAGTATAATTATTAATTAATTAATCACAAGTTAGATGTTATTTAGGGTTTTTTCTTTTGACTTAGTAATTGCTTTTATATAAACTTCTCATCTTTTTTAATCGTGATAGCCACTCATCAATGTCCTTCGGAAGTGCACCATTTTGATAAAGTCTTTGTTCCTTTTGCTTTCTTTTAATTATTGTTATTTCCTTTTATTTTTCTTAATTTATTTTCCTACAAAAATCAATCAATTTTCTTTCCTACTACTTTCTTCTCTACATCACATTTTTTCTCAATTAAAAAGGTTTTCAAAATTTTAACAAAGCTCCTCATAGAGAGAGATGACTTAGGTTGATCTCTATACTATATAGGGTTAATTTAGTTAATTAATTTGAGAGCTTACACGACAGGACAATCAAATTTTGGCACTACTGCCGGGGAGCCAAGTTTCTTTTGACTCTTTTTTAATTGTGAAACTTGATATTTCTTATCTACATCTGCATGTGTGTCTTGTTTTCTTTCCTCTTCTTAATGTGTAGTAGAGTCTTAGTGTTTTCGGTTTGATAATTTTCAAGTTATGCTTACTGTTTACTGGAACTATCTTCGAACGTGCTCAGAAAAATTCAGAAATATTTATATTGCATGTTTTTTATGCTCTAAGCATTTTTAATAGCTTTAGCTATTAGGTCTGATTGAAACTTGCCAAATTCAAATGTTTTCATAACATTTTTGGTTTGTCTTAATTGTTTTTCATTTCCCCCCTCTTTTTATCCTGAACATTAGCTACTAAGGATTAGGTATATTCAACATAATTAATTATACTTTCATGGCCTGATATAATAACAATTACCACTTTAATTATCATCTAACTGTGCCCTCTTATTCTTTCACAGATTATAGCACTTTAAGGGCTCAAGCATGGTTGCTGATTTCTTCTATTTCACAAAATAATCATGAACCATTTTTTGAATATTGGAACTAATTCCAAGGTCTTTTGGATAAGTATCCATATCACCAAATCCCTGAGGAACAACTTGTAATATACTTTTATAAGGGATTGAAAGAGCAAGACCGAAAAATAATAGATGATGGAGTAGGAGGAGACTTGTTAAATCTAACTATTGGCAAAGCTTGGGAGATTTTTGGGATAGCCGCTATAGACAACTACCAATACACCATTCGGATGAGTCAACCAGCCCAAAAACCATATCATTAACCACTCTTTCTACCACATAGATCCATTATGAGCCTCCTTTTATCCCATATGAACCACCTTATGAAAGTATGCCATGTCAAGAATCTCCTTTGGATGTGGTGATGAGAGACATCTAAAAATTAAATGACCAAATGAATAAATTTGCACTTGAAATAGACAAAATGGCTGAGCTTCTCATGAACACTATACAAGAAAATCCATCTCCAACACCTACCTTTGACATACGCATGCAAAAAGAGGAGGAAAATCAAGTATATCTTCAAATTCCAAAAGAATCTCCTTCTTCTTTCGGTAATGTATCTCCTATCCTTGAAGAAGTTGATCCTTTTTGGATTATTACTTTAATTACTGAAGCAAGTGAAGATGAGGTTGATGAGGAAATAGTTGTTGAGTCACCTCATATGTTCAAAAACGCTATACCTATTGCTTCTAGTAGTGAACATGCTACCTCCACATCCTTGTATGACTATCCAAATGTCAACTATGCTTCTCTTCCTAGTGCTAGAGATGATAATAATAGTACTGAAGTCAAAGAAACTATTTTCACATGTGAATTTGATAAAGAAAATGCTTCTACTCCTGATCATGATGTAGTTTCTTGCACTAGTAATGTTGTTAGTCATAAGCATATTATTTGAAAAGGTTGAGCCTCATTTGAATGCTAATATTGATAATAAAGATGAGAATACCCATAGTCTTGAGGGTCATAATCCTACTCATTCTATGAAATTACTTGACCATAGTGACATAAAAGGGAAGATCCTACAATTTCTCCTAAGCAATTTACACATGCTAATGAATCTTTCCAGCAAATTCTTTCTTGTGATTTGCCACCAGATGTAAGCATGCCTATTATTGATATAATTACATCTTTGGAACCCAAGGCTCTTACTGAAGGGAGTCTTATTGATTTTATTGGATGAGAGAATTATCTTTGCTTATCTTATTATAAACATCTCACATCTTTAACTTTGATAAATAACATAGAATGCTTAAATTCTTTTCATGGGTTTAAATATTTTGTTCTAGCCCTTTACTTGGTGTTGGAAAAGGCATTGCTTTGGATTTGTTGAATTCTTTGCAGGGACTTCACTTGGGAGACTTCTATGGTGCTTACTCTATTTACTACATTTTAGCATCTCCACAAATTGACTCTGAGCCACCACCCCAAACTACTAGAGAGGGCTATAAAAAGAGGATCTACTTGAGTAAAAGCATGTTTCTCATCATAGATGAGAATTTCAACTTCGAGACACTCAAGTGGCATAAATGCACTAGGTTGTCTCTTTCTTTTTCTTATCTATTTTTAATATATTTTGAGCCTTATTGCTTAGGATAAGTGTGGAGGGAGAGACAATTTTAGTAGGAAAAAAAATAGTAGTATTTATTATACTTTATGCAAGTAAGAAATCCTACATATTCATTGTTAGCTGTAATAATTTGATTAATTATTATTCTTAAGGTCAATAATTGAAATAGGGGAATTAATGTCTTGTGATTAATATGCTATTCAGTTTATTACTGTGAATTACTTCATGAGTAATAAACCCTTATTGGAAGGTATTTTGAGCCTAATTTTTTCTTTCTTGTGTGTTTTCATTTGTTTTAGTTTATTCTTCAGGACTTGTCTTAATTCTTTTTATAGCTGCCTAATTCATGTGTAATTCTTTAAAATGATTGAGGCTTTCATATTCTAAACACTTTTATCTCAAATGCAAGCCAAATTTATATGTTATCCATAGTTACCCCCTTTGAGCCCAATGCTTTTCTTAAATTCTATCTTATAGTAAGTCTATATGTTTGTATATAACTCATTCTCGTGACATCTTTTTATGCAATTCACTAAAGTGCATTATTTTTTTTTATTGTTGCTATTGCTCTTATATATTATGAGGTACAAACAAAAAAAAAGGAAAAAACAAAAGAGAGAGCGAGAAAGAGCAAAAAAGAAAAAGAAAAATGGATAAAAAGAAAAAAAATATAATGCTCCAAAAAAAATTAGCAAAAAAAGAGAGGAAGGAAATACCTCTTTATTTCTTATAATTAACAACATATTCATTTTCTATACACTATACATATAACATAAAGATGTCATCTATTTTCTTCTACATGCATATTACTTACTGTTCATCGTATTCCATTCCATATGACCTATTTCCAACATTACAAGCCATAAAGACCTCTTGATTTCTGAATGCACATGTAACTGGTGGCGGTAAATTAGGACAACTACAAGCTTATGGTAGGGTGGCTAAACAAGTGAACCGAGTGAAACAAATACCCCATATGGGAGAGATGAGTGATGCAGACATATTCTAAGTGTTCTCTCATGCTTTGTTCCCATTAATTTAACTAAATATCAATTTAATCAATTTGCATTAATTTATCCTATGACTCTTACTAATCTAATGGATATAATCGATCAGATTATTGCTTTTGTGCTCGAATATTGTCTGACTTTCTACCTGCTTAGTTGATTTAAATAATTTCATATTTTATTGCTTTGCTTAGGAGTGCAAAGGCTTCATTGTGGGGGACTTTGATATATCCCTATTTTGTAATATATTTTTATATATAATTAAGGGATTTTAAAATGTTTAAAGGGTTTAAAATGCAGAAGATACTCATATTTTGAATTAAGAAAATTAGATAAATTAATTACTTAAAAGTGTATTTTTTATTATATTTCTATAATTTCTCTTTTGAAAGGTATCTTTGTTTTGATTCCAGGGAATATCCTATCAAGCAGAATATGGACCCCATGGAAACTATATTTGTGGCAGCCACAAGGCATTAAAAGAGAATTTTCCAATTATCTAATTAGAAATTATTCAAAATATCCAGCCAAAATATCTTTTATCTTCCACCATAAATTAAAGAGTTTGAATAATTAATTTCTTTTCTGAATAATTCTTTTGTCGTATTTTGAATTTGAATAAACATTTCATTCATATTCCATTATCCATTTAATTCTCCAAATAGCCACATTATTATTTTTATCCTCTTTTTAAACCCTAACCCCAATTCATCCTACTGCCATATCTTTATTCAAATTTGAAATATTATCTTTTTATCTAATATCATTTAAATTTAAAAGCTCTTTTCCTTTGGCTACCATAAAGATCACATCAAATCCAAAGTTCTATCAAGATTACAAGATAAAAGAAGATAGAAGATCAAACTAGAAGTCTCAAGGGTTTCCTCATCCAACTAGGATAAGTTCAAGTGCTATGAAAGGAGATCAAGGGAGCTTTAGAGAAAAATGAAGCCATCTACACTACATAAGCACAAACATACACTTGGCTTCCTCTTATATCTAGTTGTTTCACTGTCTTCTTTTTATTATTATGGTGTCATCTAGCCATATGTGTGGCTAGTCCTCTTTGTTCCTAAAGACAAGATGGCGTGGCTTGGGTTTCTGTTTATATTAGGGAGTTTGTTAGTTTTCATATTTCAATCCACTAGTATGTTGCTTTTGTGAATTTCCTAGGTTAGGATTTTGATTTCTTTGTGGACCGATATTTGATTTGTGTTTTAATTGAACAATTATGTTTTGAAGTTTTCAATAAATATATTTTCAGTTTCCTCATATTTCTATAAGTGTTTATCTTTATAGATTTCTATTTTGATTTGCACAAGTAGTTCATACTCTAAGGTTTTCGATAGATAACTCTCTTCAAAGAATAAGATATAATTGTTTAATTGAATTCACAAGCTAAGTGGTTTTTAAATGATTAATTGAAAGGTAATTATACGCTAGCTCTCTAGTTATAATTATTAATTAATTAATCACGACTTAGATGTTATCTAGGGTTTTTTCTTTTGAATTAGTAATTGCTTTTATACAAGCTACTCATTTTTTTGAACCGTGATAGCCACTCATCAATGTCTTTGGGAAGTGCATCATTCTGGTAAAGTCTTTGTTCCTTTTGCTTTCTTTTAATTATTGTTATTTCTCTTTTATTTCTCTTAATTTATTTTCCTACAAAAATCAACCAATTTTCTTTTCTACTACTTTCTTTTCTACATCATGTTTTTTTCTTAATTAAAAAAGTTTTTAAAATTTTAACAAAGCTCCTTATAGAGAGAGACAACTTAGGTTGACCTCTATACTATATAGAGTTAATTTAGTTAATTAATTTAAGAGCTTACATGACAAGGCGATCACTTAGAAAATATAGAGTTAAAATTAGTTGGATTAATAAATATGTTAAAACTTTGCCCCAAAAAAATAAATGTTAAAAATTTAAATTTACTTGCAAAAATATTATCAATTAATAATTGGTTTGTCGCTTTTAATAATTGCTCAAATACTCTTTTTTAACGAGCATATAAAAAGAAAGTTTTAAAAAATGCTCAAGTGTAGAAGTTTTTTTTTTTTAATTAGCAGGACTGAAAAAAGACCACATAGTATTAACTTGTGTATAGTATTTATAAATGATTACAAATTAACTTCACATTATCTTACTTTTGAGTAATTCAATGGTTGTACACTATCTTATAATATCTCTAATCTAACTACTGAAAAGCTCACAATTGATATGGGATATCTCTAATTTGGAGGTCTTCGATATAAGAAAATGGTTATTCTTCCTTAATGGGTCACAAATTGAGATTTGTTTTTACAAATACCAGTATAAATATTAAACTTCAACCTTTCTTAATTATTACTTCCAAATTTAATGAAAGACATAATTGAAATGATGTAACTAATGCCCTAAATAAAAGTCATATGTTACTCATAATTTAGAACAAAACAGCTCTTAAAAAGTTCTCTAACTAACATGTACAAATAGGGAAGAAAAAAGACAGGAAAAGGGCCGAATGAAAGATTAAGTAAATTATCTCCAAAAGACTAACATAACAAAAGATAGTGGATTATAAATTTTGGGCCATCAACATGTACATCAAAATTATATTTATATACACTACAAAACAAAAAACTCTTTTTTTTTGGGTAAAAAGTCAACATATCATTAAAATGAAAAAGTGTCACAAAGTTTCAAAACAAATAGAACAACAATTATCCTAAGTGAAATTTAAAAACAAAGAATTAGAAACTACCCTAGAATTACATTCCTTAAAACAAAATAAAAAGAAGTAAATATCCTTCCAAATTTGATTGATGAAGCTTCTATTGAAACAACTAATTGTCAAAGAGTGGTGCTCATTTTCCTCCAAAATTTCAGAACTCATTAGCCATAAAAGTGTTGCCCAAAAACAAATCTAGAGAAGTATTTGACTCTTATAATCTTTACTTCTCGAAAGGAAAGCTTGCAACGAAGATTCCTAAAAGCAAATAAATACTCTAACAATGTGATATCCTATGTTTCTTGTATATATGAAGAATGATATCATAACCCAACAAATTAGGAAAAGGACAATCTCCATCAGCTAACTGAGAAATGGAAATTATAAGATTTTGAAGAGAGAAAAAGCTAGTTCGTATAAGGTGATACAACCATTGGTTTCTTTAAGCATATCCTGCAGTGAAATTCTCCCTCCTTGATGAATGATGGAATTTCTTTTTCTCCATAAATCATTCAGTAAACAAGTGATTCTCTTAGCCATATGTTTGTGACTATCTCGAACAAAAGCCTAAAGAGTTTGCTTTAACCATTCCACAAAGCTTTGAAAATTGTTTTGTTCCATTCTAGCAATTAAACTTCCAAACCATAAAACTCTAGTGAAAGGACAATTAACAAATAGGTGCTCCAAGGATTCTTCAATATCACAACCAGGAGCACTTAAACCAGAGACAAGCATATGGTTAAGCTTAAGCACATCACAAGAGGGGATTGCATACCTGATTAGCTTCTATACTAACAAAAGTAATTTATATGGTAGAGGAAACTTCCATAAGAATTGCCAAAACTCATCCAAAATTTGATTATCAACATTCATCAAACAATAAGCTCCATCTTTTACTTTATAAATTCCTAGAGAATTACCTTGGTAGAGTAATTTATCCTTGCTACTTGTGAAAGAGAGGGGAGTTAATAGAATAGATTTAGCAATTGAAAGGCGATAAAACTGATGAATTAGAGAAGTATTGCACTTAACTGAACACCAAGAAGAGACATTATGCAATAAAAGATTAGCAACATGTCAAATATCTGGCATTTGTGCTGGTTCTTGCTGCATTGGCAATCATAAATGGTGATTTAAAGGAATGAATAATTTGTCTCCCACTCTCCACTTGAGCTTAGATATTATTAACCAAGCATTTTCAATAGTACCTTTCCAAATCCAAGAGGCATTATAAGGTTTCTTAATTAGATCAGAAGAACTCAAATCAATGTTTTTAATCCTTAAAGAGGAAGCCAGCAGAGAAGGTTCTTCTTCTATAACAATTATCTAGATCAAGAGCTTTATTCATAACTATGGGAAGTCTTAGTCCCAAACCACCATGATCAACTAGTTTAAAAAATTCCTCCCTCCTAGGAAGATGAGGCCTTCAACTATGATTCAAATTGTCCTAAAAAAAAAATTAGCACGGTAAGCATCTATTTGATCACAAATGTGCTTTGAAAGTTTGACATAGGAGAGAACATGAATGTTGACAACTACAAGGACCGATTTGATGAGGGCTAATCAAGAAGCTTGAGATAATAGTTTGGTTTGCCAAGAAGCTATTTTATGCTTAACTGCATTCATTACTCGAGAGTAAATATGATATTTACTTCCTCCTAGATCAATCTAGGTTCCGAGGTATTTGCCAAGTTTAGAATCAAATCTAAAGCCAAGAAATTTTGACCAGGCTTGCTTAGCATTGTAAGGCAAATTAGGACTAGAGATGAGAAATGATTTCATCCTCTTACATTCTTGCCTAGACCAATAACAAAACATGTTCAAGGCCATTTCAATTGAAGAAAAAACTTTATTAGTACATTTAAAAAGAAAATGGAATCATCTGCATAAAAGAAGTGGGATATTAGTTGTGCTCTTTGGTAGATTTTAATTCCCTTCCATAACTTGAGTGACTCCAAAAGAGAGATCATATGAGACAAAACGTTAGCAGACAAGATATAAATATGAGAGAGGATCAACTTGTCTAATTCCATTTATAGGTTAGACCGCTGCAGTTAAGGAACCATTAACTAAGATTTGGTAATGAACTATTGATAGACATTGTCTTATTAGCTTCACCCACTTACTTGGAAAATTCATTCTAATCAAAATTCTTGAGATAGAGTCCCATGAAAGCCTATCAAAAACTTTAGAAAATCTATCTTTAAAGTTGTTATTTTCTTTCTAAGAAATTAAATCTGTTGCCAACAAAATATTGTTTGAGATTAATCTATCCTTGAGAAAAAGCACATTAGTTTGGAGCAATGATCCTACCCAATACTTGTTTGTGGCAATTACTAAGTACCTTTGAGATGATCTTATAAGCCACATTACATAAACTTATAGGTTTGAAATCTCTAAGGTTTTGTGGCTTCACAATTTTGGGGATTAGAGTGATGAAGGCCTTGTTGATACTTTTGAGCATGAATTTTGAGTTCTAGAAATGTAAGACCATTCGAAAGATATCATCACTTATTAAATGGCAATGCTTTTTTTAGTAGAAATTGGCATGAAAACCATCTAGGCCTAGGGCACTGTCCTTCAAAAGACAAAAAATAGCTTGCTTAACATCTTTCTTCAAGATAGGAGCCATTAATTGTTGAACTTCCAAATCTGATAAAGAAGGAATAGGTATATGAGAAAGCCCCTATTGAATTTCTCCCAGTGAAGCTTAATTGTCCTTTCTAAAAGTAGAGGTAAAATGTTGATGTGCCATAAAGGATATTTCATTGAGGTCTGAAGTCAAACTACCATTAGCATTTTTAAGAGCTCTGATTTTGTTGTTGGTTGATCTTCTATTAACAATAGCTTGAAAATATTTAGTGTTATGTTCTCCTTCTTTATACCATTTGAGTTTTGCTCTCTGAGACAAGTAGCTAGCTTCATAGTCTAGGACGAATTCCAAATTATGGTTAGTATTTAAAAAAAGCATTAGATAGCTCACTAGAATATTGGCCAGAAAAATCAAATTTCAGAGAAATATCATAAAGGACTTGTTCTATATCATTAACCTTTTTTGAGAGATTCCCTATAGATCTGCTCTAATTTGAGAGTTTGAAGAGTTACGCTTAATTTAATCGGAACCACAAATGAAGGGGATCCTTAGACAAAAGTGTGCTAACAATTTCAAATAATATCCTTGCTTTCAAGAAACTAAAACCAGATATCCTCACATCTAAGAATCTTCTTCCTCTGCATATAATTTTCAGTTGCAAATACTATCGAACTGCGATCAGAAGCTGCTATTGGTAATGTTAGCACAAAAGAGGATGGAAATAATTACAGCCAGCCAATATTGCAAATTGCCATATCCAAACACTTTAAAATGATATCTAAACTAACCTCATTATTAGTCCAAGTAAAAGAGGGGCCATGCTGTGTAATAGGAACCAGATTAGCGTAATTTAAACAGTCAATAAAATTTACATATTCGAAGAGGATCCCACTTGCCATTTTTATCTTCTTCAGAGAAAATTTGGTTGAAATCACCCAAAATGAGCCAAGGGGTGTTAGTAGTAGAACTAGTATCTTGAATTCAATCCCAAAGAACATGTTTAAGATTTGATTGAGGAGGGCCATAGACAAAAATAATGTAGCAAGCAAGAGAGATATCATTTCTGTTGATAAGCTAATGGCAAAAGTAAGGGAACTAGTCTGTAACATTAATAACATAATCATTAGACCAAGCCATAAAAGTTCCACTACCCTTGGAGACAGCATTAGTACCAATGAAATTAGTAAAACCTACATTAAAAAGAAGAAGAAGAAGAAGAACAAGCAGTATCCACACTAATTTTAATCTCTAAAAGATAGATAAAATCATATTTGTGCTTCAAAAAAAGTGACTTGCACCTATGAAGCACAACAATTCCAGCTTAAGACCCTCATGGCTACTAGAGAAGCATTATTTGAGTCACTTTTCTAGCCATTTTGACAAAATTTTGAGTCAAAAGAGAACAAAGACTTTGAAAAGTAAAGAGTTTGATAATTTCCACCAAAATTTCCCAACCTGAATCGAGTTGAAAAATCATAAACATACCTTCTTAGATTCAAGAAAAATTATCATAGTTTTCATATGATGGGATTTTCTTTCTCTTCCTCAATTCAAAATCAATTTTCTTGAGCTTTTTTGCCTTAAAGAGATGCTTTCCTAAAGAAGCCCCAGAAGAAATGACCTTATGGGAGTCAATATTGATAGAAGAAGACCTATATCTTTTTTGTTTGAAGATTTGACTTGATGATCAAAACTTTCTACCTCACTCGACGCTTTCTTTCTCACCATACCAATAGTGAGATCCACATCAATCATGTGGTTCAAATGGTGAAAACAACTAACTATAATTTTTTTTTCTTTATAAGAATATCTTTGTTGCCTTCAACATCTGGTCTTTTCCTCTTCCACATAAAATATGTAATCGAATTGTTCCATTTAATACCTTTATCATGATCCTCAAATTCAGCAACATTAGAAGGGAATTTATTACCAGCACTTTGTTGATTCGCACATCTTCCAAAAAGAGCAACCTTAACAAAATAATTTACCAGGTTCGACTATTGATGTTCATCACAATAAGAATGATTGACATAACCAAAATGACTATTCAAACATGTGAGGGGAGAGATGTTGTGAAGAAGATTCAAAGGATTGAAGTGTTTCACAGAGAAGATACCATCATAACTCCTTATTTTGAGAGATTTCCTTAAATTTGTCTTTGAACTTGAATCAAACCTCAAGCTTGTGGACAAGAAAGGGTGAGTTTTGTGGGCAAATCTGCATCTATACTCTTTAAACAATTGTCTAATCTTTTTCATTTCCTCCATCATTTGATGAGAATTCAAGTTGCAATTACTTGGAACATGTCCAACCTTTCCACAATTGCAACAAATTCAAAAAATTCTTTCATATCTATTTTCCACCCAAATGCAATTTCCATTATCAAGATGAACAAATAAAGCTGAAGGAAGAGGGAGAGAAATATCTAGCTTAACTTTTATTCTGAAGTAGTATGAATTCTTGACTCCTTCTGTATGAGCATCAAACTCCAAAAACTTTCCATACAAATTCCCCAAAATTTCTACAACCTCCAAATGGAAATATTCTAAAGGTAAACCCCATAGTTGAATCCAAATTGGGACCTTTTGAAGACATAGTTCATCAAGAACTTGGTTAGGCTTCTATTCAAAAGTATGAAAAAATAAGTTATCAAGCACCTAAGGCCCATTTTGCACAATGAAATTTTGATCTTCCTTCTTTCCAAAATGAATAAGATAAAGGTTCTTTCCTCGGCCAACAACCTTGACTTTACCATGTAAGTGCCAAACTGCCTTTATAGTCACTTATAAGCTTCTAGTTGACTTAAGTTTATTATCTAAGAGAATACCCCAAATACAATTGTCAAGAAACCTTTGATTGCCTTAAAGTAACATTAAGTCCAATCCAAAGCAATGATTCATCAAAGAACACCAAGCAATTGGCAATAGACTAGAGAAGAGAGACATGTAATGCAAGGAGCAAATTTTAAGAAGTAGCCATGCAAATTTGACAAAGTTGGCTAACTCAATAGCGCCTAACAAAGGATCAACCCATAAGAAAACAAGTAGATTCCACCAAAGAAGAGAGTAGAGAGTACAAACAGAGACATAAATTTCAATCCCTCCAAAAGTTGAAGAAAAACTGAGTAGAGATGAAATCCTCATATGAATATAACGAAAGGCCAACCTGTGATGAGCAATTAGAACTGTGAGCACAAGAGTTGACAAATCGCTAATGGTTGGCCCTTAGCATCACAAGCACCAAGCTTTACCTTAAAATCACCAAATCACGAAGGCAAAAATAGGACCTAAATTAGATAGCTCTTGTTCCAATTAGTAATTTATCTTCAAGTAACAACGTTTGATGGGCAATTGGATAGAAGATTTTCAAAAACCATTCAAGATGAACAATGAATTAAACAGGCTACTTAAGAACCCTAGTAGAGCTCGAGTTGGCGAGTTTGCCAAAAAAAAAGTTATTGAATGAAAAATTGAGGTTACTACCTCCACTCTTCTTCCTTCTATTCCCCTTCTACCAAACATAAAGAAACCCAATACAACCAAGTAAAGTTACCATAATAGACTAGTGTAGTCTACAAACCATTAGTTAAAGATTAAGTAAGGATAAAGGGACCAAGATTAAACTATTTCAGAGTTTGCAAAGTTAAAGGATATGACAAGTGCAAAATCTTCAATTGATTCAGTACCCAATGATGCATCGAGTTCTATTCCATCACTATCTTCAAGTGCTACCTTAGTTTTGTCTTCATCTACAACCGTTTCCTATAAATTACTTACTTCAAAATTTATTGGTTCTTGCAAAGTGATTGGAGAAGATGGAAAACAAGTGGTTTATACCTTGTGCCATAGTTTCAATTGTTAGATGTAACTTAGTCCGTTATATGAAAGTTATGTTTATAGCTAGCAAAAGTTAGTCTAGTTGGTAATAAGTCAGCTTATAACTCATAAAATCTTAAGTTTGAATCTTGATGCTTGTGTGAGAACTTTATTGGTGGGTGATCTGTAAGTACTTCTATAAGCACTCTGTAGGCCTCCAGGCATGCTTTAGTTATGATGAGCTTAGAGACCCAACTTACCTAAACTTTTTTATATCCAAAAA
Source organism: Neltuma alba (assembly GCF_004799145.2). Lineage (NCBI taxonomy): Eukaryota > Viridiplantae > Streptophyta > Magnoliopsida > Fabales > Fabaceae > Neltuma > Neltuma alba. The sequence goes on along the minus strand of NW_021634507.1, from coordinate 37,493 downwards.
ATGTGCAACTTACTTTTCTTTATGTAAAATTCATCTTCCCTATGCGCAGTCCATCTTTTCTATGTGTAATCCAGTCTATATTAAGTTTGATAACTTATATAATTAGTTTTGACGATATCAATCAAATTTTTAGATTAAAGCATTTGCATAATACATATCTCTCATACTTTGACTAACTGTATATTAAATATGTATGTTTTGCATAGTTTAGTTAAGAAAAGAAATGAAGTATCTATCTATGTAATTATTTTAACAAGTTTAAAATTAAAATAAAAAAATAATAATTAAAATGCTGATATGGTAAATAGAAAATGAAGTGCAGTAAATTGCAATATTAAGTTAAATAATTCATGAAGTATAATGAATTATTAAACAATATTGTAAATCATTTGTGGTCAAACTTTAATAGTTTTCTTGTATCTTTTCACCATTTTGTCAAGATGTATTAGTGGTTGAACAATAATTGAATATTTTGATATCCAAGTCCCATATTAACTAACTATTTCAAAGAAGATGGTCAAGTTGTCAGTAGCCGATATGTGGCTGGCTAAGGTGGCTTTTTTTTTTCTTTTTAAGTAAGGACAAAATTATAAAATCATATGCATTTTTAAATTTCAGTCTAAGATAATGGACTAAAATTGGACAAGTGATTTGTCATTAATAAATTTGAAAAAATTGCAAATAAAGACCCCTTAATATATAGAATAGCAATTAGGGACCCTGAATTTGGAAAATAGCTACAGAGGACCCGGTCCCAAATTGCAAATATAAATGTGGGTTAAATGTCTGAAATTCCCCTCACTTATTTGGAAACAAAAAAAACAAAAAACATGTCCGCGCTCCCCTTAACACGTGATAACTTCCCTCTGCTCTGTCCAGTGTCTCCATTTTCTGCACTCTGTCCATTTTCGGGTAGGAGGTTGCTTCTATTTTGTAGTAATATTTTCAGCGAGAGGAGTATTGTGTGAGAAAAGAGTGTATTTACTGTGGGAGAGGAGAACGAAGTGGCGCTAAAGTAGTGATCTGTCAGCATTGTTAAAGCTAGGGAGGAGGTAGAGGCATCATCACAGTTGTGTATGGCTATTAGAATTAACAATAGCATTCAGCAACAAAATCTAGTGGTAAGTTTGAAGCTTTGGTTTGTTTATGGTGGTTGCTGCATGTGTGATACATTAAGGAGAGGGGATTCGTTTAGGGTAGGGATATGTATATGTCTTTTTCCTTGAATAAGTTGTGATTGATTGGCGAAAAATGCTTATATATGGAAGAAGATGTGCGAATGGGTTTGGGTGGGAAGGGAATGAGAGCATCAGTTAGAAGGATGATAAGATTAGTTTGGGAAATGATGACAGGGGAATGGGTAAAGTGTAAATTGAATTGGTCAACTATAAATTGATTTGAAAAGATGTTAAATTGTTAGTGTGGTTTAAAATGACAACATGGAAGTAGGGAGATTGACAAGTTGATTATGTAAAATAACGATTGTGTAATTGACAAGTTGGTAATAGGAAATTACAAGTTATTGAGTAGTTGGGAATAAGGTTGCTATGGGGTCCTAACAAGTTAATAATAAGAAATGACAAGTTTAAAAATGACAATAACAAGTTGGGAATAACAAATGCGAGTATGACAATTGGAGAACTTTATAATCTGAAATAACTAGTTGATAATTGTAAATGACAAGTTAATGATGAGAAATAACAAGCATGAGAAGCAGTTGAGAATAAAAATTTTAGTGTGAGACATTGACAACTTGCTTATATGAAATTACAAGTTCACATTTCGAAATAAGAAGTCAATGGTGGTGATGTAAGAAGGTTGTTGGTTAACAGAGGTGATAGTTAGTTAGTAAATGTGGTTGTGAAGGATTGTATGTTGAATGTTTTGCAGGAAGAGGAAGATAGCATCAGAATGAGCCTTTGGATTGAAAAAGGCACACAATGGTTGGTTATTAATCAGAAGTGAGCTTATGGGCACAATAGCTGACCCTAACATGACAGCCAAGCAAAAGAGAGATGTTGCGTCAAATGCATAGAAAGCTCTGTGCACTAAAGAGAACATAAGGTACACCAAGGAGGCAAAGAAAACAAGGCCACAAAAGGGAGAAGAGGGGAAAAAACATGTTCCATCATTTCTAACCCGAGTGCCAAGAAAATTACTACACTTTGTGAATAATAATGAAGACTTAAGGGAGAGGGTTGAGAGGATAAGCTTTGGGAGGCTGTTGAAGGTTGGATTAAAGAGACTACCTCATGATCTCATTCTGACCATGCCAAGATCATATGACCCGCCAATGCATCAATTTACAATCAAGGGCAAATCAGAGGAAATAAGAGCAGAAGATGTTGAGGAGCTCTTAGGAATCCATCACGGTGAGGAGGAGATGAAAACTAAAGTTGATGAGGGTGATGCTATGTATAAGGAGTTGAGAAATGAATATCAGAAAGTGTCATTTAGCAAAATACTAAAAGACATTGTTTCAGGGGAGGAGGATCACATATTTGAGTTTTTATTTGTGCTATACACAGATACTTTTCTATGTCCGAAATCAAGCTCATAAGTGAGTGAGAAGTTGGTCAGAGTCATGCGTTGCACAATGGATGACTTTGGAAAGTGTGATTGAGCTACATATATTATAAAAGACCTCTGGAAAAAATGGAAGACTATGTCAAAGCGTGCAGGCAAGGCAATGAAGGGTAGGGGAGCAGTATTGTTGATGGCTGCATATACTTGCTTCTGGTATTACTATTTTGTTTGTTATTGGGTTTGCATTTGATTACTGATGTGTATAACATTAATGTTATATATATGTGCTTGGCTTGCAGCTTTTTTTGGTGAGCATTTTAACCTCAACATACCTATTGGCTGATAGTCCACTATTGCAATTGAATACTGGACTGATGAGAAGATAAAAGAATTGGCCAGCAAGGAGAGAAAGAGTGTTAGGGGAATTATGTATGGGAAAAGGCAGTGAAGCTGTGATGAGGAAAGAAGAGAGGATAATTGTAAAGTTTTTGGACTCGGTATGTGGTATAATTAGTAAACTAAAGTTTTTATTTGGTAACCTAAACTTCTTATCTGCCATAGTTATGTTGTCATTTCCTATACTGAAGTTGTGATTTGCTATAGTGAAATAGAGCTTTGTCATTGTTCAGTTGTAATTTGGCAAACTCAAGTTGTTATTCACTATACTTATGTTGTGATTCGCCATATTGAATTTGTCATTTGGTATACTGAGATTATGAACCTGTCATTTGCCATTGTGAACCTGCCAGTTGCCTGACCTGAGTTGTGATTTGGTTTACTGAACTTGTCATTTGGTATAATGAATTTGTCATTTGACATAGTGAACCTATCATTTGCCATACCTCACTTGTTATTTGGTTAACTAAAGTTGTCATTCTCTATAGTAAACTTGTCATTTGCTATACATGAGTTGTGATTCGTTTACTAAAGTTGTCATTCAATATAATGAACTTGTTATCTGTCATAGTGAATGTGTCATTTCTCATAGTGAACTTGTTATTCTATATACTTAATTGACAAATGTCTTTTGCATGCAGAAGCTGAAGAAGTTACATGAGCACCTAATAAAGAGGATAGAGGAAGGGCAAAAGATGCTGATGAAAATAGGGAACGAGGAAGGTGGGAAGGGTAAATCAAGAGGAAAGACTCAAGTTGAGACAGTGCCTACAAATATCAGTGAGTCTAAAGATAATGAGGAGAACAGCACAACAATGATGACACAACTAAGGAAAAGGAGAAGGATGAAAGAGGCAGTACAGATGGAGATAGTCATGGGAAGGGTGACATGGAGGATCACAATGAGAATGAAGAGAGGGATGAAGAGGGTCAAGGGGATGGTGATGACATGAGTAAAGGGGATAGGGAACATAAGGGTGATAGGGAGGGTGATGACAAGTAACATTTGTAATATAGAGTACAATACCCACAACTAGTTTCCCCATAGAAGTGCCACCCAATTTTGAAGGTTACGATAGGGAAGGTGACATACTCATAGCCAGTTCCCCTATAGAAGTGCTAGGCAGCGTTGTAGGTGATGATGCAGAGGGTGACATACCTGCAGCCAGTTTCCCCAAGGAAGTGTCACACCCACATTGAAGGTGTGATGCAAAGGGTGACATACCGATGGAGGTAACCCCCTGGACCATTGTTGAATATGTTGAGCTGATCCACAACCTGTATCTGTGCAGCCACAACAACTAAGGAGATCTACTAGGGTTCGATTCAGCAGGATCAAGTCTCCTTGGTTGGAGTTGAAGGCACAATTGAGAGGGAAAGGGCCTATAGAGCCTAAGGTTTTTTTTTTAACTTAGTCAGTCGAGTTGTCAAAGGTGATGAGGGTGAGATGTAAGTGAAAATCTTAGCTTATGTGATGTTATTTGTTGACTACATGTTAACATAACACATCTAGTAACTCACTTGAATATGTTTCAGTCCTTTGATCATAATGTTTGATGAAGACATCCCCTGATAATTGTTGCATTCACATGGTAGAAATAAAAGTTGAGTAACTAGGTGAAGCCATTAGTCCGTAAGGCTTTGGTGCAAGAGCAGCAGGCAATTGAAAGGCAAGTTAGGAGGCATATATTTGATGCAAACTTCATGGTGAGGTTTCTGTATTACTAATGTACTTTGTTTATTTACAAGTTTGCAAATGGAAATGACAGAATAAAGTGTGTTATAGTGAATAACAACTTGGTTTTGTGCATTTGACAGGCCATAATGATCCGTGATCTAGCTCGTTGGGATCCTAACTAGCATGCATGACAAATACTTCTACATTACGTTGGGTACAATATAGGTGACTGCAACTTGATTCTGGGTCCTACTCTAGTTGGGGAGCATTGGTTTTGTTTTGCTTTCGAACCAAAGACCCATAAGTTCAATGTCCTCGATATACAAGCAAGTTTAGAGCGTAAGAAAGACCACCTCTAAGCAGAAGAAGACAGCCACATATGACCCTCAAGAATTGGCCATCACAGGGTGTAAGACGTTCCTCACCTGTGCATGTTAGATAGGGAAACGGCTTTTATATTATTATCCTTTTGATGAATATGCATATGTGCAAAGGAATCGGTTTGAAAACATACTTTGGATGGTCAAACCAGATTTGATTGATAAGTTAGAAATTATTGGGCCTAATATACCATAGCAAAATAATTTGTGAGTATATAAACCCTACTCATGTGATATGTTGTTTGGCTGTGTTGGTTTAAGGAGCTGAAATTGTTAGGGTGGTGTTGTGGGCAAGAGGGACTGCGATGTGCATGTGCTTATATGGCTTAAGAAATGGGAGCCTAATATTCCCCTTCAATACAATGAGGTAATGACATGACCTTATTTATTGTGCAATCAACAGTGACCATCTGTGACTTATTGGGCGGTAAACTTGCTGTGCAGGCTGATGTGTCCTCTTTTTGGCGCGAGTTGATGTAGTGGCTAGTGAACCATGATGACAATGAATGCTATCAGAATGCATACGATCTTATCTCACAACCAGAGAAGGGCCAAATGACCAAGAAAAGGAGAACGCCTTTGTAGAAAGCATTTAAATTAGGCTGTGTGACTTTTACTAACTTTACTAATAGATTCATTTGTTGAAATTGTATGCTAATTATTATAATGGTTATGATATGGTTGGATTGCTGCTATAATAGTACTTACATTTGGAATGACAAATTTTCCTTTAGTTAGGCCAATCTCAAGTTTACTAGGTCCAACGACAAGTTCACTACGGGCTATGACAACTTATGATAAGGCTTTCATACAGATTTGAGATTCTCTATTAAAAATGGCTCAATTTGTACATTGATTCACTGAATGACAGTTGATAAAGGAAAATGACAAGTTCACAATAGCAAATGACTAGTGTTCAAAACGTTTTCATGCAATGGTAAATTTTTGTTGAAATGACGGCATTTCCACTTCTGATAAACACGAAATTACAACTCCACTAAGGAAAATACCAAGTTCACAAAGAAAAATGACAAGTTCTCATAAGGTTTTCATGAAACGGTAAATTTACTGGATTTCCACTTCTTATAAACATTAAATTACAACTCCACTAAGGAAAATGACAAGTTCCCATAAGGTTTTCATGAAACGGTAAATTTCTATTAGAATGACTGGATTTCCACTTCTGACAAATACGAAATTACAACTTCATAAAGGCAAATGACAAGTTCACTATGCAAATAACAAGTTCCCATAAGATTTTCATACATTTTCATAAATTTCTGTTGAAATGACTGGATTTCCACTTCTGACAAACAAGAAATTACAACTTCATAATGGTAAATGCCAAGTTCACAATGGTAAATGACAAGTTCCCATAAGGTTTTCATACATTTTCTTATTTTCTCTACTGGAATTACACTTTGCACATTCCTGATGGCAACCACTTCTGATAAACATGAAATTACAACTTGACAACAAAAAATGACAAGTTTATTATGCCAAATGAAAGTTCCGATAAGGATTACATACAATTTCATACTTTTCTGCTAGAGTTACACTTTGCACATTTCTAATAGCAATCACTCCTAATAAACATGAAATTACAAGTTCACAATAGCGAATGACAACTTAAGTATGCAAAATAACAAGATCCCATAACATTTTCATACAATTTTGATAGCAACCACTTCTGATAAACAGTAAATGACAAGTTCAGATTTCTTTGACAGTAACAAGTTTTTTACAACATTCAATGATAAGTGCACATTAACTTGCATCTTCCACTTAATGTCCCTTTGTCACCAAACATAGAACTAACAAAAAATATATGTGCACATCTACCAATACCCTGCTCCCAAAATATTAAGAAGGGTAGACCCTATATGTGCTAAAAAAAAATTAGTTGTCCCATTTGCAAGTTGAAGTTAACCTAGGTTAGGAGTTTTACATGTCCTCTTTGTATGTCCAGGACGAAGACATCTAGTACAATGATATATTTTTTTGTTCTGAAATTGTGATTCCTTTCTGTTTCTTCTTAGTCTTCTAGGAGGCCTAGTAGTGATTGGGGTTAAAAGTAAGGTTTGGGCAGTAAGATTCTCAAACCCATAGTCATTCAGGTCAAGCATATCAATTGTCATCACTAGAATCATACCCCGGGCATAGATTTTCTCTTAGGATGAACGTTTGTAACACTCTTCAACATAATCATAAATATTGCCCCTTATGGTCTTAATGGCTACACAAGCATATGAGTATGGAATCCCTAACATTTGCCAAGCTCCACAGCTGTATTGGTATAGGCCAAGGTCCACTCTTTGGTCTCCACGTGATATGTACACGCATATTCTTCCCCCTCCATAATTCTCACAGTACATTTACCTGTTGAAATACACATGCTCCAACACTTTTGCCTCTATTTCTGGCGCAACACAATTACTCCACCTAGTCATTGCTGCATATGATTCATGCATTTTCCTTGCTACTTTCTCCCAGTGCTCATGGATCATTTCGGCCACGTTATGCTTCCTCTCCCTTACCATCCAAGCATTAAAAGATTCAATTAAACTAGTTGTTATGTTGTTCCACCTTCTATATGGGAACTTGTTTAATGCACACTTATCCACATCATCTTGATTGATAACTCAATCATATAACTCACGAGACATGGTTATGAGCTCATACAGGGCGTGATCAGACTCATCTGCAAGTCTTGCATAAGCCACTTTATCTAATGCATCTTCCTTTGAATTTTCACTTGTCCTTCTCCGACCTTTATTTAATTTCATATATTCAGAGCTAAAGTTCTCCTTGACATGCCTATAACAGTATGCATGTTTTTCACCCTCAAATATTGCTTGCAAAGCTCTAATTATGGAATTATGTCTGTCTAACACAATAGTCAATTGCATTGAACCAACTATTTGTTTAATCTTGTGAAAAAACCACGTCCAGTCCTCAAGATTCTCTCCCTTCACCATTGCTATTGCAAATGGCAACATCTCATTATACGTATCATATGCCGAAGCTAACAGTAACATCCCCTTATATGGACCACTTAAATGGATACCATCAACATATAATGTAGGCCTTGCACCGTTCAAAAAACCCTCAACACATGCACCATATACAATGAACACACGCTCAAATCTATTACCATTGTAGGCCCATTCAGCAACCTTTTTGTCATCAGTTTCCTTCAATATTTCACATAACTATGGTATTAACATATAGGACTATTCTGGTTTCCCATGTATTTCTTCTATTGCCTTTTCCTTTGCTCTATAGGCCTGACAATATGTAAACCTCACACCATACTCCCTCTCCAACATCTTTCTTATTTCAGTGGGCTGTTTTTCAGCATAGTCCCTTATCTCTTCAACTATTACTGATGATTTCAACACAGTATTTCCATCATAAGTCACAATCATATTGTCTTGTGCTGAATGAATGTGCTCATTACAAAATGTAGTCACACGTAATAAATGATTGTTCTTTCCAACAGCATTTGCACATATCTTCCAAGAACACCCTTCTACTTTACACCTCACATTCATCTTCTCCTTACTATTCCTGACATATCTTACTACAAACTTCTCTACAATACTGAACATGTACACAGCTTCCCTAAAGGCAACAACATGTGAAACATATTGGCCCACTCCTATAAACACTCCTGCCCATTTCATACAATTCATCTCGCCCATCAGTGTTTCCTAACTCTTTAAACCACTACATTTGCCTTTTTGACTTGATCTACCCCCTTCAAAAGTCAGGCATTCAACTCCATTCTCAACATTCACTGGCTCATGTTCATCACCAATAGTCATTTCAAATGCATTCATATATTGTGAAAGTCCCAATAAATTCTCACTCCTACCACCATAATACCAAGTTAGGACGCCTATATTTAAATGACAGGTTTGATTATCATAGCAACAACTACATTAATGAAAATGACAACTTCAGTTACGAATATAACTCGTTCACATATAGCAATTACAATATTAGTAAGTGAAATGACAGCTCTAGATATGGAAACTCCTCCTTTATAAAATAACATGTTTGTATATCTAAATAACAAGTCCACATATGGTTATTACCACTTTAGTAACTAAAATAACAAGTTTACATATACAAACTAATGGTTGCTAAAATAACAAGTCCACATGTGGTAATTACAACTTAAGTTACCCACATATCAAGTTTCTATACAGAAACTATTGGTTAGTAAAACAACGTCTATAGATCCAAATAATAAGTCCATATATGATAATTACAACTTTAGTATATGAAATAACAAGTCTACATATGGAAACCACTACTTATGTCTAATAACAAGTTTGTATTTCTAAAAGACAAGTTTATAAGTGGAAATGACATGTCAACTATGTTGAATAACAAGTTTGCATTTACAAATTACAACTTAGGACTGCAACACCATTCGCTTGGTTACAACATTTCTGTATGCATTAGCAACAATATATTAGTAAATAACAAGATTCAATTCTAAAACAAAACCACTTACATGTTTGGATCATTCCTCACTCTAGGTTCCTTGTCATTCCCTTTCCTTCCTATATACACATGAGCACTGCTGTCATTATATCTAAACAAGTTGCAGATATCACCATCATCACAAAGATTAATCAATGTATTCTCATCAAATTTGACTTTATACTTAATCTCATATTTACTACCATTATTGCCTATCCATTGTGATATTATTCCACACAACTCGTCTACTATTATCCATTCTTTTATACTGGTTACCCTTACACTCCCTCCAATATATTTAACTATCCCTTCACAATTTGCTTCAAAATGTCCACCAACGTGCACCTAACAGAACAATTCCTTCTCACAACTTCTTCCGTTATTGAAATTCATTTTTTATACTAATCTGTAGCAAAAATTTATGTTTAGTCAATAAATCAGCTTCACTAATAAATATTTACACATTTATGCCATCAACTCAATCATTTACATACCAAAATAAAAACCTGCGACCTCTTGTCTTCCCAACTTCACTTTAGGGCTTCACAACTTCACTCTAAGGCTTCACAATTTCAACACCCAAAATCACGACATCCTTATTTCCTGCTTCCGCGGCAACACCTGAACCTTTACACTCAAACTAATGGCTATTATCCCGCCCACACTCTGCTAAACCGCTATACTCCTAGCCCTTCCCTATTGCCACTAACACCATGCACTGCAAATGAGAGATGGCCAATCACACTAAAAAAACAAAAATATCCCACCTCCAACTAACCACAACCTTCTATATTGTGATATTTTTCATCTTTAACTACACCTCCCATTCCCTCCCTTCCTCTGGCCTACCCACCCACACAACAAAGATAAAGATGAAGAATATCACAATGCGCAACTCTTATAGGGAAGAATAGAAGAAGAGTTTAGTTAGTAAGTTACTCGCTTCATTGCCAATGTTGGAAGATCTTCCATCCCAATATCACACACATGTTGGGTCTTCCTTCTCTAGTAGCTCTCTCGCCACATAAAATTCCTTGTCTCTACCTTCATTAAGAGTCAGGATGGTTGAGGGCATTTCAGACATTTAACCCACATTTCATATTTGCAATTTGGGACCGGGTCCTCTGCAGCTATTTTCCAAATTCAAGGTCCCTAATTACTATTTTATATATTGGGGGTCTTTATTTGTAATTTTTCCTATAAATTTTGAGGTTATTTTATGATATTTTTCCTAATTAATTGTGTTATTAGAACTTTTGGTTGCAAAAAAGTAATTAATTATAGCCCCGACAATACACAATCATAAAGAAGCGCAAAGCATAAGGGTGGAAATAAGCCACACCCTTATTAGGCATCTTATGGCCTAACCTGGTTATTAACAAAGAAGCTAGGCTCAAGCTTTTTGAAAGGCCTACATGTTTAAACAGTTTTGGCCTATTTTGTTAAGACCTGGCCTATAAGCCTACAAGCCTCACTTGTTTAAGTTTATTCTAATATATAAATGTACAAATATTATTTAGTTAAGAAATATTTTAATTAATACGAGATAAGTTATTACCTATTAAACTGATTGTGTGTTTGGTTCAACTGAAGGGAGAGATTTTGATGGAGGGGAAAGAAAAGGAGGGATTTTAATGTTACCTTGTTTAGTTTGCGAGGAGAGGAGAGAAATTTTTATCTAGACAACTTTACCCTTATTTTATTTTTATATGATAAAATATTTTGGGGTTAATATAATATTTGGTCCCTCACATTTGCTTTCATTTTGGTTTTAATCTATCAAATTTCAAACCATAGATTTTGGTCCCTCTAGGGGTAAAATGGTCCAAGTTTTTAGTGAGTTATAGGGACCAATGTTTTAAATATAAAGAAACTTAAGGAATCAAAACCTATGATTTAAAACATGAGGGACCAAAACCAAAATGAAAACAAATTTGAGAGGGCAAAGTTTGTATTAGCCCAAATATTTTTGTTTGCATTTTTCATATTTATATCAAAATTATTATTTTTTAAATTTCTAAATTTCAAAAACCTATTATCTCACTTATACATAACAAAGTAATTTTCATTGTATTTTAAAAGATGATTTTATTAATTTTAATCTGCCATCTCATTAATTTTAATATGCTTTTTAAAATATTTTATCTTCGAGATTGTAAAATTAGAAAATAGAGTTAAAAATAATTTTTGATGTTTATTGACCAGCAAATTCCATTACAAAGCATCAGGTATTTAAGTGCATGACTAACAAAACAAGTGACATGCGGGAGCACATTCTATGCTTATTGCACTGATGAGTACTCATTACATTTTGGACTATTCAAATTGATTAATTTTGGATGATTCAGATTAAATTTATATTTTTTATGGATTTTAATTAATTTTTTTAATAAATATATAATTCATAATAGTAATATTATAATTAACATGTTTTTAAAAAATGAAATTATTATTAAAAAAATTACATATTAGAAATTTTAAATCTGAACTACTCTTCCGGTCCTAATTATAAGACCCAATTGACTTATTTGAGGAGATTAAGAAAGTAAGTTAAGTTGGTTATTTATAATAAATAAGTGTTGTCATTCCTAAAATATTCTTGCTACTTAAGTATATTGGCTAAAACTATCATTATTAGAAGAATTATCTTAGAAAAAAATGCATAAATATAAGAGACAAAATAGATTGGGGTCTTATAATTAGGACCAAATAAAAAGTTAAATGGGTCTTATAATAAGGACGAGAGGAGTATTATACTGTGATAAATGTCGGGTGAGGGTCGTGGACAAACATATGGAAATGAATCGGACAAAGAAGAGAAAGTTTTAAGCACGGGCAAGTTTGTCACATTATTGAACAAAGGTCCCCTCCCCTCCCCTGCCCTTCTCTCAACCAAATGCACTTTAACCCGACAATACATCGCAAAGAGGAGGCGAAGCGGATACATTTTTCTTCGTCCGCGAACCAGCATTCCACACGCAGCTGGACGCTGTCCTCCGTTGTCAGCCTTGTATGGTTGTTCTCGAGCAAGTGAGGAAGAAGGTTCGTAGCCCCGGCTTTGTCTACTCCCAAAATCCGGTGAGATTGATCTGTTCAAATCTGGCTCTGAATCTAGATTTCAATTTGTTCCTCGCGCCATTTGTTGCCTGCTTGGTTGTTTTTTATTTCATATTAATTTGGCTTTGAATCTGGTTGTGTCATGGTTTTAATATTGACACTTTTGAATTTGGGAATATCTACAGATTGAGTTTAGTTTTTTTTTCCCGCTACTAATGCTTGATTGAATGGCGTCTAATTGGGTCTTATACTTCTGCCATCTGCACTTTCATTTCTAGTGATTTGTTTGCTTTGGATTGTGTTGTTGTGCAATGTTGGGTTTGTTGTGTATTGGCATTATGTTGTGGTATTGTAAATGACTTGGCCCCAGTTGTGTCAAAGTATCTGGAACAAAAAGTAAAAGGGCATTATATCAACCATATATATTTAAAGATTTCAGTGTCGGCAGTTGGCGCTGCTGAGTGTAATATAGGTCTGCCTACTTTTAGACTTCGTGTTCTTGGATTCCCATCCTTGTGTTCTTAATTTATTTTCGCTTGCTACAATTGCTAGCATTCATGCTCAAGTTTTCTCTCTTCCTATCTGCTATTTTTATTGAATATTAAGTGTTGTGTTTGCCTATAAATGACTTTGAACTAGATGTTTCTGAAATTTATTCAAATTAATCATTATTGGCTTGAATAAATGTGTATCTGAGTAGTATCATACTTCATACGGCTTATAGAGCACACTTTTTTTATTTTGATTTCTTAGGCATTGATATTAAAGGCTGTGTTGCTTGTAATCAAGGATCTTTTGGTTTAATGATTTGATTTTTGTCGATGGGGAACTAAACCAAATCAAACTTCAATCTCTGACTATCTTGGCAGACATGTTTTATTGGAGGCCGTGTCTTCTCTTTATCTGATTGTTAAACTCAAACAGCCAAATATTGGTATTTTGAATGATGAAGGAGAGCTTGTCATTGGAACAACCTGTTCGTTTTGTCCATTGCGGATGGGATGGTTGATGTTAAGGACGCCTTCTTCTATCTTTTATTTCATGATTATAGTGATGGGGGTGGAGTGGAATATTATCTGCTGGAGATTCAGTATGAATATGAATTTCACTATTATGAGCTTCTATTTGAAGTTGTATTCATGGGAGACAATTGACACCCTTGCCATTTTTGGGGTCCTCAATTTTTGTAAAAGGTAGATTGCTGTTATTGTTTTTTTAATACTCCTTTATTTTTTGGTGCAATCAACTTTCTTCTTGTTTAACAGCATGCGTAATAGGTAGATTTTTGGTTGTTGGTTTATGCTGCCCTTTTAGATGTGGTGTGGGGGAATTGAAGAAAGTGGAGTAGGATTTTACTCCTTTTTGCATTTTTCGGTGTTATTTTGACATTTGACAACTATACAATTTTACCTTTTGGAAAAGAAATATTTAGTTTTTGCATGCAGACCTTTGATATGGCTTTCATTATGATGTTGAAGATTTAGGGTGGCTTTCTATCATAAGTTAAAGTAACTTGGCTTGGTTGGATACTTGATGCAACACACACTCTCACACACTTACTCTAATGCAAACAGATGTGAATTTGGGGGAGAGTTACAGAAACAGAGAGGAGGAGATAGGGGAAGACGGAACAGTGATGATGGGGGAGGAGAGACAGAGCTTAAGAGGGGGCTTAAGCAGAGAAATGAAGGGGGGATAAGACTAGAAGGAGGGTGAATATGAAGAACTCAAGGAAGATAAAGAATAGCTAAGCCATTGTGAAATCTATTTCATTATCATCCACAACATGTGTCTACAAGTGACTACCTTAGGTTTTCTTAACCAAGAAGTAAGCCTACTTGTAGAAGTAAAACTGCTTGCACAAGTTGACATTTTTACACAAACTTACTCCCAATTATGCAGAAGGTTTCCTTGATCAAGGAAGAAACTTGCTAATAAAAAATATAACAAAAGTAAATTCATTTTTTCCTTATTTCTTGTCAATGCTTTTCTCTGGGGATTGTAATTATTTTTTCAATTCGTGTTCTTGGATTGTGTTATTTGCTGTGTGAAATAGTGACGTGGCTTGCTTCCTTTATTGACAAAAGAATGCTGTATATGCAGGAGAGCCTAGTGCTACAGTTAAGCAGCCGAATCTACTCAAATCATATCCTAATCGAATCCTAAAAATAAATAGGATCAGATTCTATTCCCCTAAACAAAAGTATAATACAATACAATCGGAGATGAATTGAATAAAGTGCACTTGACTAACTTATTTATATGGGCTGGGCTCATTAGGCCGGTGCCTCTCTAACACTCCCCCTCAAGCTAAGAATTGATATTCATCATTCCCAGCTTACCGGTTAAGTCTTCAAACTGGGTTGACCATTGATTTGTTGAGTATATGTGCTAATTGTTGTCTTGTAGGCATATACTTCACTTCCACAATTTTTTTCCATCTTCTCATTTATCAAATGGCAATTGATTTCAACATGCTTCATCCTATTATGGTGAATAAGATTCTTTAAAATTCTGATTGTTGCCATATTACCACATAAAGCCTTCATTTTTCAGTCATAACTCATATTTAACTCCTTCAAGAGTCTTTTAAACCACAAGCCTTCATACAAGCCTAGAGCTAAAGCTCTAAATTATGCTTCTGCACTACTGCAAGAGGCTACTGGTTGCTTCTTACTCTTCCAAGTAATCAAATCTCCTCATACAAATGTGCAATAACCTGTGGTGGATCATCTGTCCATGGTAGAACTTGCCCAAATGGTGTGGGCTTCCTTTCAGAAGTAGAGTCCCTTGCTAGGTGTAAATTTCAAGTATTGCAAAATCTTGAAAATTGCTGTGATGTGTTCTTTATTTGTTTGTGAAAGTTTTTGAATAGTAATTCTCTGTATATTCACTTAGGATCTGATTACATGATATATAAGGGAAATAGGAATCAACCCAATTAATACAGATCTGATCCTATACCTCCTAATTAATATAGATTTGATTCTATTCCTCCTAAAATCATGGAACACTAATAATGACCAGATTTTTCTCTAATCTGACCGTTGCTATTTATTACAAAATATTCTCTGCAATAAAAACATAGGAAATTAGGTTAAGCATTTGGTTTTTGGGCCTTTAGGCAGCAGGCCCACTTTCCCACAGTCCCCCTCAAGTTGGCGAGTAGATGTTAATCATTCCTAGCTTGCTTCTGAAACCTTCAAATTTTTCTTGAGTTAGTGACTTTGTCATCACGTCTGCAATCTAATTTCTTGAGAGAATGTAAGCCAGATCAATCACCTTACCATCTATCTTTTCTTTATTGAAGTGACGATCGATTTCCACATGTTTTGTGCGATCATGAGGCACTGGATTATTAGCAATCTTGATTGCTGACACATAATCACACCAAACTTTCATTGGAGTGTTAACCTCAATTTCAAGCTCTTTTAAGAGTCTCACAAGCCATATCCCCTCACAAATACCTAAGGCCAAGGCCTTATATCCTGATTCGGCTGAGCTCCTTGATACCACTGGTTGTTTCTTACTCCTCCAAGTAACTAAATTTCCCCACACATAAGAGCAATAACCAGTAGTAGACCGTCTATCTCTTTTTGATCCTGCCCAGTCGGCATCAGTGAATAGTTCAATTTCTTTAGATGTTCCCTTTGCAAAGAACAACCCTTGTCCTAGGGTCTTCTTCAGGTACCTCAGTATTCTGTAGACTGCTGTCATGTGTTCCTTTTGAGGACTATTTGAGAATTGGCTCACCACACTAACTGGAAAGCATATGTCAGGTCTTGTGTGGGATAGGTAAATAAGTTTCTCCACTAGCCTTTGATATCGCTCCTTGTTTACTACCTTTCCATCTGACTTAATTGTTAGCTTTTGGTTAAGCTCCATTGGAGTGTGAGCAGGTGAAGTTCCCAACATCCCTGTTTCTTTTAGGAGGTCAAGTGTATACTTACGTTGTGATACACTTATCCCTTCATGAGTTCGCGCCACCTCTATGCCTAGAAAATACCTTAGTGGGCCAAGATCTTTGATTTCAAATTCTGTTGCCAAGTCTCTTTTTAGCTTTGTGATTTCTTGTTCATCATTCCCTGTCAAAACTATATCATCAACATAAACAATAAGTATAGTTATTTTTTCATGATGGTGTTTAACAAATAGGGTATCATCGGCTTGACATTGTTTATAGCCTAACCCTTTGATGGCTCGAGAGAACCTCTCAAACCAAGCCCTTGGAGACTATTTCAGCCCGTACAAAGATTTGTGTAGCCTACACACCTTCCCAAAATTGTTTGAGTTTCTCATTCCCAAAGGAATCTCCATGTAAACTTCTTCTAAATCCCCATTAAGGAAAGCATTTTTAACATCAAGTTGGTGTAAAGACCAATCTAAATTTGCAGCAAGAGATAAGAGAACATTTATAGTATTAAGTTTAGCTACAGGGGTGAAAGTCTCTTGGTAATCTATGCCATAAGTTTGAGTAAGCCCTCTAGCAACCAAATGTGCCTTATATTTGTTTATACTTCCATTGGGGTTATATTTTACTGTGAATACCCATTTACTACTCACCATTGATTTATCTTTAGGAAGATTTGTAATTTTCCAAGTTCCATTCTTTTGTAAAGCTCTCAATTCTTCTTCAATAGCTTGTTTCCAATGTAGATCTGTAACAGCCTCATTAAAACTTTTAGGGATTTTCACACTTTCTACATTTGCTACAAAAGTTTTTAGGTGGGGTGAGAGCTTACTGTATGAGACATGCTTACTGATAGGATGTTGAGTGCAGCTCCTTTTTCCTTCCCTTAGGGCAATAGGCCAATGAAGTTCTTCAGAACCCATTTCAAGTGCAAAGTCATATTACTGCATGGATGTAGAGTCACGTTGCTGTTCTGTGGTATTAATAAGTTGGTTTTCCATAGTTTCAACCATAGGCTGGTCACAGAGAGAGTTTAGAGGCTCAAAAGGGTTTGTATCTTGATAGACAGATCTGTTTGGGGTAGTTTCGATGTTGTGTGTTGGGGTAGTTTTGATGCTGTGTGTTCATTATAAACAAAAGCAGTACACCCAAAAACCCTCTTGGGAAGAGAAGTTACAAGGGAAGAGTTTGGAAAAGTGTCAAGAAATTTTTGTAAAGGGGTCTGGAAGTGTAGTACTTGTGAAGGCATTCGATTTATCAAGTGAGCAGTGGTAAGTATAGCATCCCGCCAAAATTGGTTAGGAATATTGCCCCCTATCGTAAGGGCTCTAGCAACTTCTAACAGATGTTTGTTTTTTCTTTTAGAAACTCTATTCTATTGGGGAGAACAGACATAGGAGGTCTGGTGATGAATGCCATTGGTGGTTAAAAATTTTTTAAAAGATGAATTTAAATATTCTTTCCCATTATCAGTGCGAAGAATTTTAATTGAAGTCTGGAATTGATTTTTGATAAAAGCATAAAAATTTTGAAAAACAGAAAACACTTCTGACTTGTTTGTAATTAGAAAAACCCAAGTCAATCTTGTATGATCATCTATAAAAGTTACAAACCAGCAGGCTTTAGAATTGGTTTCAAATTTAGATGGCCCCAAAACATCACTATGAATAAGGGAAAAAGGGTGAGAGGGGGTATAGGGTTGTGGAGGATAAGAGTGTCTAATTTGTTTTGCAAAATGGCATATTTCACAACGAAAATCAACAACAGATTTATTATTGATAGAAGGAAATAAAACTTGCATATAACTAGGACTGGGGTGGCCTAACCTAGAATGCCATAACATTATTTCATTAGTTGGCATAGTAGATGAAATAGAGCAAGAAATAGAAACTTTTAGTGAAGATCCTTGGATATAATAAAGTCCATTCCAGACTTTAGCAGCACCAATCATCTTCCCCAATGCCAAGTCCTGAAAAACACAACTAATATTATCAAAAGTAACAAGGTAATGCAATTGATCAGCAACTTGTTTTACTGACAACAGGCTGCACTTAATTTCAAGGATGTATAGGACATTTTTCAGTGTAATATGTTCAGAGATAATAACAGTTCCAGAACCTAGAACCTTGGAAAACTGCCCATTAGCAACCTCTACAGTATTATGTTCAGAAAAAGGACTGAAATCAGAAAAGACCTCTTTAAATCGAGTGATATGATCAGTGGCACCGGAGTCAATTATCCATAAATTCTTAGATGGAGTCACACTACTAAGAGCATGAGTTAGGATAGTACCTACACGGGCTAGAGTAACAGAGAGTGTAGGGTTCTCACTTGTAGAGGCAGTAGAGTGCTTGTCCAGCAACTTTCAAAGAAGTAGCAGCTCATCATGGCTTAAGAGACCGCTATCAGCAGAAGAGGAACCCACCATTAAGCCCTTGCTTTCTATTTTGCCTTTCTACTTGCTGTTTGGAGGTTTTCCATGAAGCTTCCAACATACTTCTTCCGTGTGTCCATTCTTTTGACAATAGTCACACCATTTGCTGGACTTTTTGTTTTTAGTGTCCCCTTGGGGGCCCTGGACAGCAAGAGCAGATGAATCATTAGAATGTGTGGAAGAAAGAGAAGAGGAATTAGTCAATACCTTCCTACTTTCTTCAAACTTGACAGTATTGAAAGCTTCTATAAGTGAGGGAAGGGTTTAAAGACTCATAATTCGTCCCCTCACATCTTCAAAGGAACCATCTAGTTCGAGTAGAAACTTGTAGCACTGTTCCTGATCCGCTAACCTTTTGTAATACATGGCATCTGTGAGATTAGACCATTCATGGACCTCATAGAGGTCTATTTGTTGCCAAAGTTTCATTAATGCTGTGTAATATTGAGTTACAAATTGTTCACCTTTAACCAGATCATGAAGTAAGCGTTTGACTTGAAATAGAGCAGCTGTATTTTTTGTAACAAAATAAGTGGCCTTTGCAGAATCCCAAATTTCTTTGGCTGTTGTAGCAAGGAGATAGTTTTTTCCAATCTCGACTGTCATGGAGTTGACAAGCCATGCCATTACTAGATATTTTCTACACACCATGAAGGAAATTGTGGATCAATAGCAACTGGTGGTGGTGGAGATCTTGTGAGATATTTCTCCTTGTTGTGACCACGAACAAACATGAGAACATAGCAAGACCATTGAAGGTAATTGTTCCCATTTTGATGATGGGTAATAGGCATTTGAGAGAAGGCATCCAACTGCAAACCTAATGGCGGTGTACTCCTAGCTGTTCCGCCACCTTGTGAAGCCGAACCTTGCCTTGAAGGAGGTAGATTACTGCCATCGGCAATAAAACTACGTGGCTCCTGCAGTGCAGCCTTGAAAGACAGTGAGAGGGCTTTTCTTTCTCATGGCTCTGATACCATGAAAGTTTCTGAATAGTAATTCTCTGTATATTCACTTAGGATCTGATTATATGATATATAAAGGAAATAGGAATCAACCCAATTAATACAAATCTGATCCTATACCTCCTAATTAATACAGATTTGATTCTATTCCTCCTAAAATCATGGAACACTAATAATGACCAGATTTTTCTCTAATATGACCGTTGCTATTTATTACAAAATATTCTCTATAATAAAAACATAGGAAATTAGGTTAAGCATTTGGTTTTTGGGCCTTTAGGCAGCAGGCCCACTTTGCCACAATTTGGTTGGAGAATTGACTCACCACACTTACTGCATAGGCTATATCAAGTCTTGTGTGAGTGCTAGGTACATTTGCCAACCAGACATTGATATCTTTCCTTATCAACGATTGGACTATCTTAAGTGACACCAAATTTGTCGCTCAATATCATAGGAGTATGATAGGATCTTCTATTGTAATAGGACTTAAAAGCTAGAAATAGATAATAAAGACTGGAATAAATGAAACTGTGTTGAAAGTGGGCTCATTCTCATTAGGCCCAAACCGGAGATGATCCTACTTCATTAGAATTAATTCCGATTCTTTTACTTAGCATTAGTTTTCTGTTTTAGGAATTTAAATGATTTCTTCCAGATTTGTTATGGATAGATTTTAGGATTGATTTAGATAAGATTATATTGCGGGATTATCGTATCTTCTTCTCCTATATGTATCGACTACTCTAGTTGAATGAAAGCAAGTAATTTCGGCGTTCAAATACCATCATGGTATCAGAGCGATGGCCCGATCCTTCAGAGACGCAGTGATCGGACCGCCACGAACCTTCACCACCGGCAGCGACTCTACCCAGAATTCGTCGAGAGCTGCAGGAGAACCCCACGCGATGGCCGACTCCGGAGGAAGCACTCAAACTGGAGCGTCGAACACGACGGGAATAATTCCAGCTGCCGACTCCTTCTCGCAGACGATGATTACCCACCGATTAAATGGCAAAAATTATCTACAATGGTCCAGGAATGTTTTGATGTTCATAAGAGGACGAAACAAGGAACATTATCTGACATGGGACCCGAAACCACCAGAACCGGACGACCCGAAGTATGCAGCCTAGTGCGCCGAAAATAACCTGGTGATGACATGGTTAATTCATTCCATGAATACCAAGATCAGCGAAAATTATCTCCTGGCCAACTCTGCTCGAGAAATATGGGAATCGGCTAAGAGCACCTTCTCTGCTAAAGACAACACCGCGGCACTCCTCCAAGTTAAACGAATGCTGCGGTCTCTCACACAGGGGGAAAAGACGGTGACCCAATATTTCAGTGCACTAATGAAGTTATGGCAGCAACTCGATTTATATGAGGTATGTCATTGGGCGTGCCAATCTGATAGAATAAACTTCAAAAAGATAATAGAACGAGAACGATGGTTTGACTTTCTTCTCGGTCTCAACGACACATTTGAGGATGTTAGAGGACGCATAATGGGAATGCAACCACTCCCATCCCTTGAAGAAATCTTCAGTATGGTTAGATATGAGGAGAGCCGAAAAGAACTCATTCACATCACCTCTGGTATCACCTCTCCTTTTCAATCTCTTTCCCTTGCACCAGCGACAGAGGGATCAGCTATGGTCACACGAAGTAACCAGGGAGGTGACCAGAAGGGGAGGAAGCCTTTCTTGAGATGTGATCACTGTAATAAAAATGGGCATACTCGGGACACTTGCTGGAAAATTCATGGAAAGCCAGCACACTTAAAGCAACGAAACAGAGGAGATGGTAAAAGTCTGCTTACAGTGAATTCTGACAATGGGAATCTAAGTGTTGATGAACTCACGTTGCTTAGACAGATTCTGGACAAATATTCTGGTGAGAAAAATAATGAGAAATCTACCCCCTCTGTTACCTTAGCACATTCAGGTACGATTTTACTCGCTGCACTAAGCACTGTAACCGGATCCAAAAATATATGGATTATTGATTCAGGTGCCACTGATCATATTACCGGGTTCAGGGAATTTTTTTCTGAATTTACGCCATATTCTGAACATACTCGAGTTCAAGTTGCTAACAATACATATGCTAAGGTTAAAGGGTCAGGAACCGTTACTATTTCAGACACTATAGTACTAAAAAATGTCCTTTATGTTCCAGAAATCCCTTGCAACTTGCTATCTGTAAATTGTGCAACCCATGAACTAAATTGTCTCATTATCTTTGATAAACTTCACTGTGATTTTCAGGGCTTAATCTTGGAGAGGATGATTGGCAAAGCTAAGGAACACAATGGGCTGTACTACCTTGAAGGAGCTACAACTAAGAGATATGTGGCTGCATCTACTTCCCAAAACTCTAGTTTTTCCTCTAAAGAAGACTTTATGTTATGGCATGTTAGACTTGGACACCCAAGTATTGATTACATGAAAATACTGTTTCCAAATTCTGTAAATAAAAGGAATTTTCAGTTTTATTGCGAAACTTGTCAACTAGCCAAACAAACTCGTACTTCTTACCCATCTCATGCCTACACACCTACACAACCTTTTGCCCTTATTCATAGTGATGTTTGGGGTCCTTCTCGGGTTGCTACTACTTCTAAGGCCAGATGGTTTGTAACATTTATAGATGATCATACTCGCTTAACATGGCTATTTTTGATGAAAGAAAAATCTGAGGTATTCTCTATTTTTAAAAATTTTTATACCTTTATCCAAAATCAATTCCGGGCTTCAATTAAGATTTTTCGGAGTGATAATGGAAAGGAATTTGTTAACTCTCACCTCACAACCTTTTTTACTGAAAAAGGCATTCTCCATCAAACGTCCTGTGCCAATACACCCCAACAAAATGGAGTAGCTGAACGCAAAAATCGACATCTTTTAGAAGTAACTAGATCTCTATTACTGGGTCAAAATGTCCCAAATTTTTATTGGGGAGATGCTGTGCTTACTGCTGCATATTTGATCAATCGTATGCCATCAAAAACTTTAGAATTTCAGACTCCGATTCAAAAATTCTTGAAAACTTATCCGCACTCTTATCTCATTCATTCTCTTCCTCCACGTGTTTTTGGGTGTACAACATTCGTGTTTGATGGTGACAAAGGAAAACTTGAGTCTAGATCAATTAAATGTATATTTCTAGGGTACTCGCCTACTCAAAAGGGTTACAAGTGTTATTCTCCTAGCACAAAGCGAGTGTATATCACTATGAATGTTAAATTTTTTGAAAACCTACCTTTCTATCCCAAATTACCCATTCAGGGGGAGAGAGGTAGTGAATGGCCAATCTGGATAAATCAACAATCTGAACAGCTAAGTAGCAATCCGACCAATAACACCCAAACGTCTCTAGATGACCAAACATCACTAGATGTCACCTTTCTTGATCCTGAAGTTACTCCCTCTCTAGCCACAGAAATCACACCCAACACACCAGAAACTACCTCCAACACACCAGAATCCCAACCTGAGACCACAACCAGACCTACTTCTCCTCTTCCTAATCATACTGAGTCTTCCTTTGAGCCAGTAATAACTGAGATACAGGGAAATCAGGAAGAACAGGCAGCTACCGGTGAAGACCCCATTAATGTTCCAAGGCCAAGTCATGAATCCATAACTGAGGTTAATCCTGCAGATCTCCAATGGCCCATAGCTCTCAGAAAGGGAAAAAGGAGCTGTACACGATACCCGATAAGTAGGTATGTTTCTTATGACAAACTCACCTCTCAATTCAAAACCTTTGTTGTCAATATAGACAGAGAAGAGATCCCAGGAACATTTAATGAGGCGATAGCTGACCATAATTGGAAACTGGCGATTGAGGAAGAACTAAGGGCCCTGATTAAAAATAGAACTTGGGATATTGTTGATTTGCCTCGAGGGAAAACCGTGGTAGGAAGTAAATGGGTATTTACTAAGAAGTATAATCCCGATGGAAGTACCAACAAATACAAAGCCAGATTGGTAGCAAAAGGCTTCACCCAAACATATGGTATAGATTACCAAGAAACCTTTGCACCAGTGGCCAAATTCAACACTATCAACGTTTTGCTCTCACTAGCCACAAACTTGGATTGGCCATTATATCAATTGGATATAAAAAATGCCTTTTTGAATGGCGACCTGGAAGAGGAAGTATACATGGAAATACCTCTTGGGCTTAGAGAATCAATAAATGAAGGGAAAGTATGTAGGCTATGCAAGTCTCTATACGGACTTAAACAATCACCAAGAGCGTGGTTTGGAAGGTTCATGCGGGCAGTCACTGGATTTGGCTACAAACAGTGCCAAACAGACCACACACTATTTGTCAAATGCATTGATCATAAAATAACTGTGTTAATTGTCTACGTGGATGATATTGTGTTAACAGGGAATGATGATAATGAAATCGCAGCATTGAAGAAGAAATTAGCCTCAGAATTTGAAGTAAAAGATCTGGGCTGCCTAAGGTACTTCCTAGGATTGGAGGTTGCCAGATCACAGAAAGGCATCAACCTGTCTCAAAGGAAATACACGCTAGATCTTCTCAAGGAAACCGGGATGTTAGGAGCAAAACCAGCAGAAACTCCCATGGAACAGAATTGCAAACTAGAAATAAAGCCAGACGGAAAAACAGTGAACAAAGAAAGGTACCAGAGGTTGGTTGGAAAATTAATATATCTATCCCACACAAGACCAGACATATCATTTGCAGTTGGGTTTGTGAGTCAATTTGCAAGTAATCCCCAAAAGGAACATATGGAGGCGGTTGAGCGAATTCTCAGATATCTCAAGAGAACTCCAGGTAAGGGTCTCTTCTTCTCAAAGGGAGATCAGAAGGGAGTTGAGATATATACTGATGCAAACAAGAGGGCACCTGACATAGAAGATAGTAGAAACATAGAAGTGTACACTGATGCCGACTGGGCAGGAGCAGTTAATGACAGACGTTCCACTACTGGTTACTGTACATTCGTCTGGGGAAACCTTGTTACTTGGAGAAGCAAGAAACAGCCAGTTGTATCAAGGAGCTCAGCAGAATCAGAATTTAGAGCTTTGGCTCTAGGAATTTGTGAGGGGATATGGATTGTTAGCCTACTACGAGAACTAGGCATTGAAGTGAATACACCAGTTCAGATGTGGTGCGACAGCTTGGCAGCCCTAAAAATTGCCAACAATCCTGTTCAACATGATCGTATGAAGCATGTAGAAATTGATCGTCACTTTATCAAAGAAAAAATAGAGGCCAAAGTGGTTGATCTGGCTTACATCTCCACAGGAAGACAAGTTGCAGACATGATGACCAAACCATTGGTCAAGGCCAAGTTCGAAGAGCTTACAGACAAGCTGGGAATGATCAACATCTATTCGCCAGCTTGAGGGGGAGTGTTGAAAGTGGGCTCATTCTCATTAGGCCCAAACCGGAGATGATCCTACTTCATTAGAATTAATTCCGATTCTTTTACTTAGCATTAGTTTTCTGTTTTAGGAATTTAAATGATTTCTTCCAGATTTGTTATGGATAGATTTTAGGATTGATTTAGATAAGATTATATTGCGGGATTGTCGTATCTTCTTCTCCTATATGTATCGACTACTCTAGTTGAATGAAAGCAAGTAATTTCGGCGTTCAAATACCATCAAACTGATTATAATATTACTGCATAACTATATCAGATTACAAGGGGTAGGGTGATTTAAGACACACACATCACTCTCTTACACTCAAATACACAAACAACAATTAACTAACAGCTACAAACCAAAAAAAAAAAACAGAACACTGACCACAATACAATGGCACTACACACTCTAAAACAGAACAAGGTTGCCAATCTTTCAAGAGGTTGGCTCTCCTTCCCCAAGGGCCAAGTTCAATTCAAAATTCTCCACTCGTCCTGCTGAGCCAAAGGGACTAATTTGCAAAACTAAAAAATGACTTTTGCACTCCCCAAATTAACCCTTTTAGGGCCTTTGACCATAGTCACCCTACAGTCACCCTAATTTTCTATCTCTTTATCCAAAATAGGAAGTCAAAATTCTGAAAGCATCCTTTCCCTTTTCATGTATTCTCCTAAATTTAACTTTTTTTTCCTTCTAAAACTCATTTGGAAATCTAAAGGTTGAATCTTTTTGTTTAACGTCATGTGCATGTGTGTAATATGATGCATAATTCGGATTGTGTTTCAGCTATTCTCAAATCTTTTTTCCTTAGAATTTTGATAGCTTTATCTAATTTATATCCATCCCTATGAGAATTTGATTATTGGAATTTGATTGCCTGGATTTTGGCTTATCTATATACAGTGGTTTCAAAGGAATAATGTAGAACATCAAGGCATAGAAAATCTAGCTTCTTTAGGATGTCAGAGCCCTTAAGGCCTACTCCATTCTAATGATTACCTTCAGCCTTATGAGAGTTCTACAAATAAATGCCCAAGACTTCGAATCAGGGTTCTCCAATATGTCCCAACCAAACATCATCTTGTTGCTCACAACAGGTCAATTTTTGGCTTTATGACCGTTATAAATATTCCATTGAGGATTAATAGTTATAGATTCAATGGAAATAGTTTTAGTGGTCCCTAGGAGCCTCGATGTTCATAATTGGAAAAGGAAAAAAGGAAAACATTACAAGAGAGTTTGTACAAAATACAAAACATGGAGAGCAGAGTCATAGGCATTATGCTTAGTGAGCTTCATGATCATTGAAATTGGAGGAACTTTTCTCATCCACAAATTTATTGAAGATGTGCAAGATGCTGTGGCATTCTTTTGCAGAAAATAGAACAATCATCTTTCAAAACAAGGGTTTTGTATGTGACGTGACTTAAAGCAAGGTGAACTTCAAGTCAAGGAAAAAGAAGCAAGGTCAACTGAATTTAGTCAATCTTATGACACTTGTGTGAAGTATAGGCTGTACTTGGCAATGAAAGATAACATAATTATTTTGTTTATCATATAAAAATAATACCATGTTTGGTGAATTGGTTGGAATGTTTGCGATGGTTGTGACAGTTGTAATTATTAAGGTTGGGGTAGTAGTAAGAACATTAATGTTATAATGGTGGTTTTGCAAGGAGGGCACTACACCAACGTGCGACGGGGGAGGTTGTGGTGGAGATAGAGGCAGTAATGGTGATAGTGTTGGTTATGGTGGTGGTGATTGACATGAGGTTGAAAGTAATACACGCACACATATTTTTAAAATGATTGTGCGAGGTGAAATTCCGTAACCTTCAACGTGCAGTTTTCTAATAAAAAAGAAATCTTATTATTGTGAAGGAAGAGCATGTGTTTTGGAGAAGGATTGAAATATCGTTCCTTAAACTCCCTGTAGTACGTATTTAGAAGCGTTACGGTTCAAGTAGATCACTAAACAAGCTCATGGATTGAAAATTTACAATTTGTTTAGGGTTACTGTTCGCTGGTCATCATACTCAAGTCACATCACACAACGGGCACAATTCATTTAATTTTCTCTACTATGTGGTATCTTGGTCAGGCGTCTAACTCATCATTGCGTGAGGCTTAGGCTGTCGTACTGCTTCCTAACTCGAGTCCAAACTCATACCCCTGTCTATATGACTTTACTCAACCGTTACACTTTAGGGGAGTCTCTTAACTTGACTCATGTCTTACCATGCTCACTTACCCAATCGTTCCTTTCTCTCGCGGGAAAGTCATCTACTTCAAGCGTGGCTACCTATTTTTCAGGTTACCTCCTCACTACTCTTTCCTTTCGTCCCATAACCCACTGAGGATTAGGGCAAATCCTTATTTCTTGTCTCCCAGGTGTTCCATCTCACACGGCTTCTTGTAGCCTATTATTGGCAGCGCTCTAATTTTCTTTGGCAACCCTTCACCAAACATCTATCAATCCTTAATCACAACATCCAACGTTAGTTCTATTCATAGGATTGTTCCATTGTGAGGAAGGATCGGAGTCTCACCTTTCACAATCAAAGAGTTTATCAGGTAAGACAGCCAATTAAACTCAATAATAACATCCATATCATGGGATGACATGCATATCAAAGCTAGGGGAATGTAACAATGATCATATTGGACAATGCAATTCAAACATGCTTTAACCTCAAAGGGAGTGGACAAAATAATTCACACCACAAGGGACCACAGTGAGACCCAATTGCCCTATATATTCACATCACATAAACATGTGGCTTGCACCCAAATCATACACCAAACACATAAGGTAATTACTAATACAAATCATACCTTGTGTTCTCTTGGGCATCTTATGAGCCTCCTGCACGAGAGCAAACACTCATCCCTGAGGCTGGGGTCTAAAATGTTTCGACCTCGGGTGTACTCCCTAGCGAAGTGTTTAGGCTGCTGCATCTATAACACATACTATCCTAGCACGCATGACCAATCCCCATGGTTCTTCCCGCAGACCTTGCATTCTATCTCCCCTCCTGGTATCTAGTTCTTCTCCTCGTCTATTACTCTCTCTCAGCTTAAACGGAGTACTGGTTCAAACAAAGCTTGGTATGAGAAAAAACTCTACCTAAGAAAGTAATGGGTTACTAGGATTGGTCCAACTAAGGTTAAGAGTTTGAGGTGAGTTCTTTAGGGAAATTGCCAAAGAGGAGAAGTAAGGAATGATAGAGAGTAACTTCTTGACGGTTTATTCTGACTTTTCGTGGATAGCGTATAAATAGATTTTAAATTCTGTTAAAGCCAACCTCTTTGCTTTCTAGGGATAAAATCATTTTTGAAACTTGTAATAAATCCTCAAATATTATTTCCCATTTTTTTCTAATTATCTGAGGCCTTCTCGTGTTTTAAATAATTTAATTTCGGTTAATATTCATAATTAGTCAAAAAACCCTAAGAATTTCATCAATTTGCTCAATGGGCATTTTCATTATTTTTAATCCCATATGTGTCTTAGAACCTTATTTCCTATTTTTCTAAATTTTTTTTTGAAATATTTAGGCCCGCTTTCATCACTACTTAATTTTCAACGTAAAACTTTTTAAATTTACATTTAGGTCCCTATTCGGGTTTAGCCTGAGGAATCATCTCACTAAGATTCCTAGCACAACCTTTGCCCCTTAATCATCTCCAATTGCCATACTCAAGCCTTTAAGACTTCATCAGAGTCTTTAACTTGCCTGTCTCGTAGTTCCAGAAAATTCTTATTTTGCAGTGTGGTCCTTGAAGATCCTCTCGTCTTTCCAGGGAACTTCTGAAACTCTTGCGAGAAAGGCTATTTCCTGCATGAGGATACTAAAAGAAATTGAAATACTCCATTATTTACTTAATAACATCGCCATTGTACCCTCTATTTGTGCTAAAGCCCAGAGCCAATAGGGATAATCACAACTTGTATTTTATGGTCACTGCTGCTAATTATTTTCTAAATCTATTCAGGCATGAAATTTTTTATATTTCCTTGTACGATGACTATTACACTTTTTGCTGCTTAAGAAAGACGCTAGTTGTAAGCTTCTTAGTGCCACACCTAAAATGAAACAAGAAAAGAGGAACTTTAAAACTCTTATTCCTTATGATAATTGTGCCAATTCTTTGGCCTGCTGTGACATGATTTGATAATGTGACTGTTTGTTTGTCTGCTTTCTGCTGTCAGTATTTTTTTCTAGCATCCATACGATATGCATGCATAAGCCATGATGTTGATTTGTGCATCGTCGGTCTTTAATTTAGATTTAAATTTTTTTTTTTTTTGGTTTAATGTGACGTTTTTACATGAGCATTCGTTTTCAAACATTAAACCCCCCCCCCAAAATAATGACTAGTTTTCTTACAGAAATTGCTAGGAAATGAATTTGGATGAAGTTGATCATGGGGAACTGTTGATTTTTCTGAGATGAGCTTGTTGCCAAACATATATAAGTTATGGCGCTGAATTGTGGTATACCAAAACCTCACTTGAATATCAAATCTCCAACTTCAGTATTTTTAAGATTTTTCTTGTTTTTACAATCTACCAAACTGCATTGCAAGTCATTTGGTGGAAGAACTACTGGATATAATCCTCATCGGCGCATCTTTTCAGATTGGTGCTGTTTTGCATTTGCCTAAGTGACAATTAATGTGCTGCCATGGCAGGTTGACTTTACCCTTGTTGCCGATGGTTTGCTTGTTGGACTCATACGTGCAAAGTGGCTGCATAAAGCAATATATGTAAAGGTTGATTCAACATCTGCTGAACCTCATGTTATAAAGATGTCTGGGTTCAATTCATCTGCGGCACCTAATGGTGGCCAAAGGCTTTCCATGCTTGCTGCCAAATCTGGATTTGTCATTCCAAAAAACAAATTATCTGGTTCATTAGTTCCAATC
Organism: Neltuma alba; assembly: GCF_004799145.2. Lineage (NCBI taxonomy): Eukaryota > Viridiplantae > Streptophyta > Magnoliopsida > Fabales > Fabaceae > Neltuma > Neltuma alba. Next base: position 7,307 of record NW_021634507.1, on the reverse strand, counting down.
TTCAAGGGGGCCAAGAATCACGGGGCCACTGGAACTACCAAAGAAGAAAGTTCTAAACAAATTCATAGGAAAACAAAATGGGGACCTGATCTGACACAGGATGCTGCTGTTAGAAGAGGGAGAACTTTAGCTTTAAAGGTCCTTTTAGGAATTCTTTCTATTAACTTCTATTTTATTTCTGTTTTAGTTTGACATTAGGTCTTTCTCATTTTTCTTATTTATATTCCATTATTAGTTTCTTTAATATAATATTTTTGAAAGGTTGAGATTTCATTTTGTTGATTTTATTGGAGTGAAAGTCACATCTTTGTCTGCACCACTTCATTTGCTTTACATCAGTTACTTTTTGTTATCTTCACAAGTTCAAATATTTCGTTTGCTAAAAAGAGAAAAGGTTTGATTAAGATTGGTACAGATGTGTTCATTGTTATGCTTCAGTGTAGAATGTATAATGCTCCTCTGCTAGTTCTTAAAATTTCCTTACAAGTTGGAGCCAATAAGAGAGCATAAGTAATCAGCTGAGCCTTTTTTCTTTTTACACCATCAATAAGGACACTGCTTCTCCTTTTTCTAGATTCGTGTGGATCAAATTTCACATCAGTTAAAATCACAGAAGTCAGAGGTTGAAGATACTGAAGACTCATCATTAGGAGCTAAAGATCTAGTTCATAGCTACCCCAATACTGAAATTGATGACAAGGTTAAACGTCGACCATGTTCTCTTCTGCTTGTAATTTTTATTGCTATCTGTTTACTTCTTATTTAAGTTACTGATGTGTATTTTTTTTCTTATATGAATAAGCTATATAAGAAGTCAGAAATGCTTGAGCATGAAAAGCGGGAAGCAATAGGTTTGTGTTCCTTGAAATGTGTCTTTTCTTTACACGCACACACAGACGCACTTGTAAAGAGTTTCTTTTTTTTGTTTTTAAATAAATATATATTCCTTAGAATCCTATGCTGTTCATTTAGGATAATCTTGATCTAAATAATATCCAGGTGAAATACTAAGATTAGATCCAAGTTACAAGCCTCCACTCGATTTTAAACCATTACTGAAAGAAGCCAGTGTCCCGCTGCCTGTAAGTATCTATTCTAACAATTTTGTTGGATCTTCTTTCTATTTAAATGCCATTGTTTCCCTGCCCTTTTGATGGAAAATAAAGATACATTCCCATTTTTTTTTTTTTTAATCTTCTATGTGCCTAGCATGGCCTGCATAATTCTCTCTTTCCTTGAACTGATCTGCCAAGATACTGAGTATTTCTCTATTTTTGAATTTATGTAATCTATGATCATTAAGGGCAAGGGAGAGGTTCTTTGGGCCTTATTTTACTACTTCATGTGGTCTCAGTTGATGTGATGATTTTCATGAAAACGACTAGTTAGAGATAGTTTTCCATGTCTATGAGACTGTTTTGGTCTAGCTTAAACATCGGTGGATTGGTGTATTTCATTTGGGCACTGTCACTCCAACTTAAATGTAACAAGCATGGCATAATAAATTTGTTCCTATAATCTTTTTCAAACCATGCATGTCGTCTGTGGCTGCTATAAGTATTGTGAAGAGTGTTAAGTCATTGATAACATCACCCTTCTCAGATTTAAAGAAAGGAGAAAAGAATTTGCTTCTGAATAAACTGCCCAATTTTATTGACAGAAATATGAAGGTCAATGAGAAACAGTATTTTTATTATTCTTGAAATACTTGGTACTCTTTCGGTTCTTAGTATAAGACCTATTTAACTAATTTAATTATATTAAGGAAGTTAGATAAGTTAGTTAATTATAAGAAATATTAAATGTTTTTCCTAAAAATCATAATCATCTTTCTTAATATCCTCCCTCTCTCACTCACTTGATTATGATTGAGGGAGTATTTCTGGGAGTAATTTAGGAAAAATTGATAAATATGATAAATAGGTCTTATATTTAGGATCAAAATTAACTTGATAATTAAGTCTTATCTTAAGGACCAGAGGAGTATTTCTTAATTTTCTAGTATTCTTTAATCCATGGATGTGTAGGCAAGTTTATTTGCATTCATTTTTCCCATATCTACAATAAATATTCCATGATTGCTTTCTTGAAGGTTCATGTTTTTGCTTATTATATTCTCGAGAGTTGAGGCGATATTGAAAACTTGGCTGTATGTGTGATTGAGCTGGACTCTTAAACGGAACAGTAACTGTAGAATTAGTCATTATGTGCATGATAATAATATCTTGAAAGACCAAGGACTGCTCATTGACTTGATCTTGCTTGCTGTTTGCATGCTGGTGCTATAACTTCTTCATCCTTCTCCATGATTGCAATATTATTGGTAGGATATAATTATTGCTCTGAAGAGTTGATACTATTTATGACATCTCTTTCACTTTTGACATGCTTAGACTTGAATCCTACTACTATTTATGAACTGTTCGATATTTTATTAAATTTCTCTGAAGCGACATGCTACACTTTCCTTTTGTTTTTTTGTACTCTGAAACTTACATCCAATGTAAATGGGATGTTTTTATCTAGTTTGATGTGAAAACAATCTGTAGCAATTTGTCAAATGGATAATGTCTCAGTTATCTGAGTGTGAAGTTCTAATGCTCTAGTTATTCACGATTCTATGCGCAATATTATTTATACAGGTAAAAGAATATCCTGGATTCAATTTTATCAGCCTAATATATGGGCCTGAAGGTGATAATCATAAGCGGGTAGAAAAGGTAACACCCTTAAGTTCCTTTTTCTTATAATTCATGCTACCTTGCATTAAATGTAATATTAATGATCTGCAGTCTGCAGGCTGTATATTCTACTGATTGAGATTACTAAATTGATATATGTTTTAATTTAAAGATTACTCTTCTTTGTTGTACGCAGGAAACTGGGGCCAAGATTGAAGTTCATGGGATCAAAGCAGGAGAGAAGGTTTGTTTGTTCCAAACAATATTTAAAAAAAAAAAAAATTATCTTGTCACTTATCCTTTCAATTTTATTTTGATGTTGTATAATTTAACTTGATAAGAAGTAACTAGAACTTCGCCTATGCTTTAACTGTTTCAATTTTAGGCTGAAATTAAACCAGGAAATGATGTGCACGACACTTATGAAGAGATGCATGTTATTGTATCAGCTGATAGTTTTGAAAAAGTGGATGCAGCAGTGTCCATCATTGAACTGCTAATCACCTCTGTTACTGTAAGTTTCACAATTTTACATGATAAGCTTTATGATTTACTATTTATGGTTGTCTTAGTTATGGTTTAACATGGTTTTTTTATCCTTTTCAACATTGTTCTGTTATTTTGATTGTTATGGCTCGGAATAACAGTTGCAGTCCATTGTGCAGGGGAATTTAGCTACTGCTTCTTCAACCGCAATGTCAGTTTCTGTGGACAACACCAATGTTCCTGGTGAAAACGTGAACCATGCCCCTTCTCATCTCGTTTCTGTATCAATGGAAAACCCGGCCATGGCGGTGGCACAACCAGTAGCTGGAGTTGCACAAACGCTTGGAGCTCATTTTCAACACTCCGGTCCATGGTCTTCAGCCATTTCATCTCAAAACCCAGCGTTTGCTCCTTCTGGTAACGTAGCTTCTCCAAATCCTTCAGGCCTTCCAAGGCCCCTCCATTTCCCATCGCAATCAATGAATTCTTCAAACGTCACCTCAAATTTTGCTGCTCAACATGCAACTGTCACTGGATTCAACTCAGTTATTCCAAATCGACCTCTTGTGCAATCACAACCAGCAAGAGAACATCTCCAGCATTCACATATGACCCAGACAAGTCCTGTGGGACTCACTGGTCCGCCAAGAAATCCTTCTGTGGTATCTAGGCAGACTTCCTCGGTTCCAACAAATGTTTCAGCTTCGTTTCCCTTAAATCGAAGCCAACCAGCACCAGTAGGACATCAGAAATCAGTGCCTTTGATGCTTCCACCTATGCCTGGTATTTTGCCTGCACCGGTACCTGACAGGTCACTGACATCTGTTGGTGCCCCTTCTGGACTAGCTGGAGTGTCTCCTCGTCCTGGCAATATGGGGCAAGTGGTTCCTCCTCATAGACCGGTTTCTCTACATGTACAACCTGATGTTGCATTTAAGCCACCAGTATCAAGCACATCACATTCTATCACTTTTCCACGCCATCATGCAGGGACTCCCGTTGGATTGCCCTCTTCTCTGGGACCAATGCAGCCACTAGGGCCAACTTATTCATCAATACATCATTTATCGGGATCCAGTTTATTCCCTTCGCCTAGAGTACCTACTTCACTTCCGTTATCTCAGCAGTCTGGAATCCCTAGCCCTGCTTCTGGAGTCACTTATCATAACCCCGGAAATCCGCCACCTTTGTCGGGTCCAAATTCTGGAAATTTTACTTTCCAACCACAGCGGCCGAATGCAGACTTTCAAGTGGTTTCCAGACCAAACACTGCTACCCAGGGTGGTGGAAGAGAGCTATCCTCTGGTCCTCGGCCACCATCTTTGGGTTTGCTGTTCCTAATCAACCCGTCAATCAAATCTTTCCAAGAACACAAATGCACAACCAGGTGGATCAAACTAAAAATGTTCCATATGTGGGTCCCTTTGGAGGTGGACCCGGTTCCCTCCCAATCCCATCCAGACCCACTGCATTACCATTTGCCAGTCAACCTGATCCTAGGTCTGCAGCCCCACAAATGGCCATGAGGAATTTTTTTCCTTCCCCTCAAATGGCAAATTTTCCCAGTCCTGGACCTCCAAGGGCCGGAAACATGCAGATTCGACAGAATCATCCTGCTCAGAGGTGGCCAGAAATCCCCTTGCCTCCAAATCAGAGGTTCGGCAACAATCATTTGGCGACTTCTGGTAGACCACTGCATCCTTCTGACCAGATTTATGATCCTTTTTCACCCACTTCTGTCGCAGCTCCACAGCAAAAAAGTGATCCTGCTAAGTGAGAAAAATGAACAGTGCGGACCTTAAGTTTTTATTAGGGTTTAGATGTCAGGATACTGATCTCAGTTTCAATACTATAAAATATGGGCAACAGGACATGCTTTTTGTAGTCTAGTAACTAGTAGTCGAAGTGCTTAGTTGATATGATAATGGGATATCGTTTCATTACTGCTTGTATTCCTTGTCGATGTTCATTTCGTAGAGAGAATGACACATAAGGACGGCTGAAATAGGCAAATAGACAAAATAGTCCTTCCAAATGGCCTAAGACCAATAAAATCTTTAGGAGTTAAATGGAATTAAAATATTCACCACATTTATATAAATGCCCTTTATTTTATTTAAATGGAGCTGCCACGGCTGAAATTCCGACACTAACACCTGAATTTTGGCCGTCGGATTTCGCCTACGGCTGGAGCTCTCCGGGGACTAGAGAATTATTAAGGAAGGGTTTGTTCTGGGTGAGTGGGTGGAATATGATTCCGCAGCTTTTCCGCTCCTGAAAAGTATTTTGACTATAGGGCCACTAATAATTACAGAAGAAGGATTACAGCTTCTGTAAGAGGAAATCACAAGTACATGCTTGTGTATGGCAAATATCATTCAGTAGCAATTTTGAATTCAATAACAAAATTCTACATTACAAATAACAACTTTGTTTACACGTAATAAAAAATACGTACTTAACAACTAAGATTCAAAAAATTCAGGTTAGTGATTTTAACGTGGTAGCATTCTACAGCTAAATAACAATTTCACTATCAGGAATAACAATTTTGCTTTCCTGTAATAACAAGTAGATGCTTGAGAATGAATATTACTATCCAAAAATCAGTATGGGGACTTCGCTGAATCTTCACTATTATATGTAACAACTTTGCTTATATGTAATAAGTACATGCTTGTGAATGACAGCTACCACCAAGAATTTCAGGTGGGGGAAGCTCCAGCGAAATAACACTTCGCTATTATGAAGGATAAAGTAGCACGTGGTATTTTGATCTTATTTTTCTAAGCATCCAGCACGTCGATGTTATTTTTTCAGTTATATTTAACACACTAATCTTATTTATGGTCTAAAGTGTTGAATATATTATAAATGATCAGGGTGTTGGAAACGTAAAAAAATAAGATGAGGGTGATACATGTGTCTAGAAAATAAGATAAAGTTATTGGATGCTGTTTCACTTTATTACAAATAACTTTGATTACATGTAATAACATGTACGTGCTCGTGAGTGACAACTATTATTCGAAGAGTCAGTTTGAGGAATTTAAGATGGTACAGTCAGAAGCTAAAAACAGTCTTTTGTTTTTTTAAAAAATCTTGTTTAATAATTAATTTTCAGTTAAATGTTTTCTAAAACAAGAAAAAAAGCGATAGTCTGTTTCAAAAAACAAAAACATAAGAACAATTTTTATTTTTTTGTTCAGTAAAATCTTTTTTTTGTTTTATAAAATTGGATAATAAACGGAAGTTCTATCTTCTTTTAACGCTTGATGGTTAGAGCTCTCGTGTTTTAAATTAGAACTCGCCACTCTCCAGTTTGCTTGATGCTGAAATTGATTTAAGAACAATTATTTTAAGCAAGTTTTATAATTTTACTCATGAATATATATTTTTTTAGAACAATCATCCAAGCAATTTTTTTAATTTTTTCTTCTTAAAACTTATTCTGAAAAAAAAAACAATTTCATAAAAACTATTCTGAAAAAGAATAATTAAACAGAATCAGACAAAGGCCTATAACTACCTCACAGCTTTGACCCAAAAAAAAAAAACTACCTCACAGCTGACCCTAGTAAGTTTCTAGCAAAATCCTAAGGCCTAATGGTATTTTCTAATTTGAAAGAGGAATTATTCAGATGCATAGCAGTCAACTGGTTCAGACCATTCTAATGGAAGACGGATATAAATTCCAGCTTTAGAATGAAAAGAAACAAGTTGTCACTTTACAAAGGTAAAAGCAACTGTTTTTACCTTATTGCCAATTTATTTCCTTATTAATCATTGCCTCCCTTAATGGGGAAAGAAAGAATATTAGAAAAATGTCGGTAAAAAATATAAAAAATTATATGGAGTTGTATTTCATATCGGTCCTAATCATAAACTATATGGTTTATGCATTTTTGCATTCTTTCAAGGGTTTATAAAATGTAAATTTGTCATAAAAAATTTCACTTACTAGGCACTTGAAAGTTTTTTTGGGTTGCAAATTTACCTCAAAAGTTTAAAAGTGTTTTAGTAAGTATTACCCCTAACATTGAGATTAAAATAGTGACATTAACGGTTCACGTATTAATCCTCTTTCATTTTTTCTCCACATATTTATGGGCTCTGTACAATTTATTCCTTTAATCTTTT
>NW_021634506.1:0-93526 GCF_004799145.2 Neltuma alba | reverse complement strand
TGTCTTAAAGAGAAGTCGTTTTCTACGCTAAAGACCATAAGTATAAAAATACGAGTAAAATTATAAACACGAGAAAAGGACAAATTATGAGAATGCACAAGAGTTACTTTACAAACTGATATATCAGTTCGTTTGAAGCCTCTATGTCACTTGATTGCTACTAAACAACCATATACGCTATTCATAAGCCATTATAATTACTTCATTTGATTGCTTACACAAACATGTTAAATGCCAGGTTCAAACCAAGACCTTATCTAAACGTGATGAGTGACATTGTTATTAGGACAACTAGCTGTTACAATGCACAGTTAATACTAGCATAATATATGAGTTGATAAAAAAGAATTGAAATTCTATGTTGTGGGTGGAATCTAGACTAGGCAATCATACAACATAGTTTCACTAGTTTATTAAATATACATGTGCTTTGATGAAAGGAACAATTAAGAAAGATGGGAATGCATACATGATACATGCATCCTAATAAATTTAATGAAAAAATTGATAATAATTTGACTTTGTTGGAATTTTTTTTTTTTTTCACCAGAGTCTTTGTTGCAATTGAAGTCGTCTAATTGGCTAGGGTAATCATTTAAGGATTAGTAATCTTATTGTGATTGAACTGAAGTCAACCAATCATTATTAAATAATATAATTTAATTAAAATATATAAAATATTTACACATAATCTTGAAAAGAGTAAATATTTAAATGAAAATATTTTTATCCACAAATAAATGAAATATTCATAATATAAAACCATATATAATCCAATAAAATAGTTATTAGAGTGCAAATACAATTATTACTATTTTTTAACATTCAAAATAACATCATTTTAAGCTTATTAAAAAGTAAAAAAAATATAGAATTTAATTCAATCGACCCATTTAAAACTCTTGACTAGACCTATTAAGAGACTGGTTCACTGGCTGCCAACCCGGGTAATTTTTTAATACCATAAGATGGTTGGTGAGTATACTGATACCTTTTTTTTGGGGGTATATGAGTTTCTAAAGTTGTGCATTGTGTACGTTTAATTGATTTAAACGGTTCATGTATCTTAAAAATAGTGTCTTTTCTAGAACCACAATAAATTACAATTTTTTTAAAATTGACTGAACAAAAAGGATATGTTAAAAATAATTGTTTTTGTCAAAAATGAAAAAAGGGCTCTAAATAAAAGCCATCAAGCTTCTGTCCGTACGAACCCGGGTCTTTCATTAATAGGACAAGAACATGCTAGACTTCTATATTATTCTTATAAGCACATCACTATGTCTCCACTTTTCAAAAGATGCACTTTGCGTGATGCGCTTTCTTATATATTTTAGTTTTGGTTCAAATGTTGACATGGTGTATGTACTTATCAATCTAAAATTAAGCATTAACGAATCTAAATAAAAAATTTATGTCTAAATAAAAAGATGTTCTTTTGATAGGTTCTTATTTACAAATCTTGGATCTTTGATATTATCTAAAGTATATCGAATCCATTCTATGTTAACAAAACTTTTGGCAGTCTTTCCTTCTAAATTACTCACTCCGTTTCATACTAATGTGTTACTTTAAGATTTTCAAGGAATAATTAATTATTGTTTTACAATTTTACCCTTAAATAGGGTGGTTGAGGTGATAAACACCCTTCAACTAAGGATGTTGGATTCGATCCTGAGCATGGAAAATCCTCTCGTTGGGGGACCCCTTACTTCCTTCAAAAGACCTTAATCAAAGATTAGGCTGGATTAGTTGGATTCCCGGTAATAGGATCTAAATGCTAGTGGTTCCATCGGAACAAAGAAAAATGAGAATGATCTATTTTAAGAAACCATAATAAAAAGGTATCTTTGGTAATTAACATTATATTTTTTGAAATTATTTTTTGGTTAAAATTTAAGCTACTTATTAACTTTCTTAATTCGTATACACATCCTTAACATGACAATTATGATTAAAAAAAAAGGAGTATAATTTGTTTTATTTTGAAGTTTATCTTTTCTATGTAAGATTTTTTTTTTTTTGGGGGGAGGGGGTGGGAATCTGACTATAGTATGCTCTCGGGGTTTTTAAACATTTGATTTATCTTCTTTTAATTATATTAACTAAAGTTGGTTGAGAACATTATATTGAAGTGGAGCATGATGAAAGGAAAAGAAAGCACAGACGCGGCAAATCAATTCGTGATTCTATGAATGTCACTTGTTTTAATGAAACCAATCATCCCCGTCAAATATAATATATGTGTGCGTGTGTAATATATATATATATATATATATACTCCTCTAATCCTTAATATAAGACTTTTTAACTAATTTGATTATATTAAGAAAGTTAAGTAAGTTAGTTAATTATAAAAAATATGACATATTTTTTCTAAAACATCATAATCATCTTTCTTAATATCTCCCCTTACTCACTTACTTAATTATGGTTGAGAAAGTATTTATAGGACAAATTTATAAAAAATTAATAAATATGATAAATAGATCTTATATTTAGAATTAAAATTAATTTAATAATTAGGTCCTATGTTAATAATCGGAGGAGTATAAAAGATGTGTTAATTGTTAATATCTTAAGATACGTGTAAGAAGCATGTATAGGTGCGTGTATATTGTAAATACATAATTAAATCAATATATAAAATAGATTCCAAACATTCAAAAAAATTTCATATTAAAAATGACTAATATGGAACATTTTTGGGAGAGTTACCTTTAATTGGGCTTGATAACACTTAAATCTGATAGTCATATTTAAAAAAATGGGAGGGAGGGAGAGAAAGAAAGGAATTGACGGAGAAACCAGAGGAATAAAAAAAGAGGAGAAGAAATGAGAGGAGAGAAGAGAAGAAATTGAATGAAGGGAAGAAATACTCAAATGTCAATATTTTGCAATTCATAATTATAAGTTTATAAAAAAAGAAGTCTTAAAAGTTTATTTATAATTATATAGAGCATTAACACTAACCCTTGAATTAAATACAAAGTTTCTAGAATAATATGAAAATCTAAAAAATATATCTAAAAATGTTTTCCAAATCTGAAATTTTATTTCCGAATCTAAATATTCTTCTTCTTTCTTTTCTTGATTCCATCACTAAATTAAAACTTTCAACAAAAACTAAATATTAATATTTTCTCTTCCATCAAAAGAAAAAATATTAATATTTGTCTCTATTCGCTTCATTGTGATTCTCAATGCATTCTCAAATTTTCCCAAAATTTATTGAACAAAAGTAGACCAACAATACACATATTAGGATGCATTATATTTGTTCATTGTAGATTATTCTGATACATGCATCACATCAAATGCATATATGAGTGGTGGATGAATAGGGGGGGAGGGAGAGAGAGACATATGGGATCGGGTCTAGTTCTTATGCAGACTTTAGATTATCAGAGTTTAAATCAAAGTAGTACAATAGATATACACAAGAGAGAAAAAGATAGAGGGAGTGATAATAAAAAAAAAAACTCAAGAATCAAAGTGGCTAGAATGAAGGACACTATTGATAGAGGCGCCCCCTATTTGTAAGTCAAGTGGACAATATATTTGGAAAATGCAATTTCTCATATTTTATGAAAACTTTTCCATTCCATATTTTCAGAACTGGCATATTCCAAACTTTAAGAAATATTTTTTACTACTCCCAATTAAAAATCTTGCAATTCATGTGATGTCAAATAATAAATTAAATTCTGATTTAATTTATATTTTTTTTGTTGACATGATTTAATTTATATTTTAATTAGCTAAAAGACTGTAATTAAATAGCCCCACCCATTAAGGGTGGATGGGAAGTCTAACCTGAGAAACATTTCAGCACTCTTTTCCTATTGCAATAATTGAAGCCTGCTGACCCAAACAAGTGGGTATGGCTGTCTAGCATTTTTTCAATCACAAAGATTTTCTTTAGCAACAATTGTATATTATTCAAATAGTTGGACATTTGTTCCACTTAATTAAGAATTTTAAATTCTGAGTATTGTGTATGAAAAAAGTTATCATGATGAGAGTTTTACACAGATATGCATTAATCTGATCTACCTGAATTTAAATAAGTTGAGAAGCTCAATATATAACTTTTCAACCTTTTTATCATAATAATTGAAGCCAGCCAACCCTAAGGCATGATTGTCTATATTTATTGATTCCAAATAATACAAAAGACTTGCATTATCAAATTAAATAATTAACAATAGTTGGTTTCAGTGGTTTAGCAGTTATCTTCTTTTTAAATAAAGTTTCAACTTAAGGTCATCTACATATGAAAAAAATTTTAAATTTTGTATCAAAAAATTTCAAAATTAACACTAGAAGAGCTTGCCCTTATATAGTTCTTCGACCAAGATAGATTCAAATATTTTTGACAAACAAGTTGATGTTATCCCCAAAAGAGAAGGGAAAAAAAAAAAAAGGAAAGAAAAAGATATGCATCAGCAAGTATGAATGCTTATTTTTTAAAACAATAAATTGTATCCAAATCAAAATCCCCAGATTGTTCCCGAAACTTGTCTCTTTTGATAGTAATAATATATAGAAAGAAAGAGAAAGCCTTTAGTCTCTAGATGTGATCTATAGAACACTACAAATTAATTAAAGATGTACAAAGACTTGCATTAACAAGTGAATGCTTTTTTAAATTTGGCATCCTGATCAAAATCCCCAGATTGTCTTCTAAAACTCGTTATCTTTTATTAATAATCTATATGAGGGGAAACCCTTCTGGATGCTATCTATAAAATTTCAAAGATCTTATCATTTATGCACCATGCAAGCATTTAGCATTTTTCTTTCTCCTCCAAATAGATCCACCATGTTGGCCTCGTTGACAGTTTCCTCAATATTTTGACACTTGGCAATATAATAGCACTACCTTAAATATATTATTTTTATAATATTATTATATCATTATTATTAATATAAAAAAAGTAATATGTGAAAGTGGAAGCAAACGGTGTTGAAAAAACCTCAAAAGATGACAAAAATAGAAGATGTGCTTCATTGGTTTGGCTTATAGTTGTTAATAAAAGTGTTTCTGTTGGGTTTCCATCATGTGGAGAAAGTGGCTATAATTAAACAATGTCAGAATTCACTTAGTGCTGCATATTAAGTTTTTGTTGCAAAATTAACATAATTAATTGTGAATGTTGTGGATTAGTGTGTTGATTTAACTATGGATTGAGTGCCACATTATATTTTGATTAATTTATATCAAATAGTTGCAAGTATGCAAGTTGATTGAGGTCATTGTGCTGTAAATAGTTTGTAATATTAATATAAAATAAAAAACATGATCTCTTACTTTACGCTTTTTGCCAGATAGCTTATGCATAAAAGTAAGATTTGATGGGTATACCAGATTGTAAGTTGTGTCCATATTTTTTATATTTATTTTTACAATATATATTTTATTGATAATTGTAATGTGTCAAGTCAATATGCCTCATACTTGTAGATTATTTGATTGATTTGTCACGTTAACAAGTCCCAAGCTTGTAAATGCCTCCCTGCAATACACTGATTAGCATTCTAATTTACAATAACTATTGTTTATGAATAGAGTATGATTTATCTCAAATATTTTTATATACAAAGTGGTCTAAGCTAATTTTTTATACAACTATTTAATTGCTAACTGATTAAATAAAAATATTAATTGTCAAGTTTAATTGAAAGTAATATCTCCAATGTGTTTTTTTTTTCCTATTCATATATAATATTCAAATCCTCGCCTTCAGTTAAGGCCATAGTTGCTATGAATGAAAGGAGTCTCAAGAAAGGAAGATGGAGAAAGAATTTCTTATCTTGATGTATTTGACACATATTATATAAGATATATACTCCTTCTGTTTTTAATATAAGAACTACCTAACTAATTTGACTATATTAAAGAAGATAAATAAATTATTTAGTTCTAACAAAATTATATTGACATGATCTCTTCATTATACTCATATGTAACATAAGATTATGTATAAGTTAGACAAATTAGTTTATGAAAAATTAATAAATATGAGAAATAAAATAAAATAAAATCTTACATTTAGAATTAAAACCAACTGTCTAATTAGCTCCTATATTTTAGAAGTAGAGGAGTACCAAAGATTTGATAAAAGGAAAGTGTTTCCTAGCTCCTATCAAAAAGAAAATATATATTACCAGTTTATCTTAAGTTATAAAATATATTTTGACTATTTTGTCTATTCTTAACCTAATATTCAAATTTTTGTATGTTTTAATTCTCTTGAAAATATTAGCCTTAAGTTTGATATTGAAATAATGCCCATAAATTTGAGAACTTGATTTATGTATTATAATAATGGGCATTCATGTCATTTGGCCGCTTTGACCCCTTCATTCTTTTCTTGAACATTTCCCACCAATCTTCCAACGCTAGATAATAATAATAATAATAATAATAATAGTATAATAATAGTAATCCATGAATTTTCCCTTCATACCAAACACATCTTTAACCTACGTACAAATCATCTTTCAATGAAAATTTCTTTTTCTCTCTTACCCTTTTAATTTTTATTAAAAAATAACTCAATCCTACCAAACATTGCCTAAAAAGAGTGGACTCCCCCACTTAACCCCAGTGGAGGGTCTAACTTTTTTTTATTATACCAACCAAAGAAATATCTGTTGATTAACAACGAACAGACAGGCATAGGTATTAGCTATAGGCTTTTTATTTAATTAATTAATTAAAAGTACCGTGAGGTGTAATTTGTCCATACATTTCTCTTCGATCCCCTCTAGCTTTTTACCTTTCTTTTTGGGGATATTATAAATTATTATGGCATCATGTCTAATATGATCCATAGAAAGGTTAATTTATTTCCAAGATGTTGTGAATTTTTAAACTTCAGTCATAACACTACGTATTGCAGTTTGCTTCTCCTCGGTGACATGCAAATAAGCCTACCCCATGATGGGAGGAAAAGAATAAAAAAATTAAACCAAAAAAAATACTGCCTTAAGCAAAATGTGCAAATGGGGTTGGTAGTAGTGAGGAATCTGCAAGTTGACTCAAACTTCAAAAAAAAAAAAAAAGGATTTGAGGAAGAAGAAAAAGATAGTGATCAACATTATTTTTTTAAAAAAAAAAAATCTTTTTATTTGAATGGGTCCATTTATTTATTTTTTGGTGTGAACTTAGAGTTTTCCTAAATTATTTTGGACTTGAGACTAATCTCTGTCAGGCTGAGAGCATTAAAGTTAAAGCCCTCTTAATAAATACACTTTCAAGGATTCAAACTTGTTTTTTTTTCTTACAATGATGCGATCACTTACCATCTCAAACAATACTCTATTAGCAATAGGTCTATTTATTTAATCGCATGATGATAATGAGATTGTTTTCTTGCCAAGTCCAAGGGTACCCAGTAATTGTGCCCGTGTGGTCCTCCACTTGTTTCTTTCTTTTTACTTTTGGATCAAAGATTTGCTTTCAAAATTGAAATTATTTTGTTTTCTAATACTTTGATCTGATTCCATTGAGAATCAATACTACAAAAATAACGCGCTTCAGCCGACATTTTTTTCCTGAACAGCGATGTGATATAAACATCCACCAATGATTTTGCCAGTGGTTCCAAAATAAATTGCTGCGCCTGAAACATCCGATAGGAAAGTTTAGCAGGAGTTTAATTTAAATGATCCGCCAATAATGCAAAGGAATAAGGAACTGTTGCTATTAGATGCTTGCTATTAAAATCCAATCTAAATCACACGGTTAGACTAATGAACCGGTGAATCAATTCTTTCGTCAGTCTCATGAGTTTTAAACAGATTGATCAAGTTAGATTTTATTTTATTTTCTCCCTTGCTGAGCCTAAGACAACATGGTTTTGTTAAAAAAATAATAATAATAGTCTGTCATGCAGTACTTCAGTAACATTATTTTTATTGGATTATGTGTGGTTTATACATGAATATTCTATTCTTTTCACAATCATATATGAATATTTTTGCATATTTTAATCAAACTGTATTACTTTAATCATGATTGAATAGATTTCCATTCAGCCATAATGATTTTAAATAATTATCTCAACTCGATTAGTTCAATGACTGATCCAATTTTTAGTACTCTTATTTGATGCATAAAGTTTATGTAAGTCATATACATCCCAACTCATCTTAAATTTTATGTATAATACATAAGCCTTATATTTAATGATATAGTACAAGGTCAAAAAAAAAATTTAACGATTAGTAGTGCTTTTTGTGAATTATTTTATCAGTCTCAAAAGATAAGTCTTCTTCCTTCTAAACTTTTCCTATTCTAATATACAGGTCATTCTGATATAACATGTTAGATATAAGGCATTAGATGAATATGGTTAGAATTATTTAGAGTAGGGTGACATTAATGAGGGGTAAGAATATTTTTTTGGGGGCGGGGGGATTCTTACATGGTACTCCATAGATTTTGATTTTTTGTTGTTGTTGTTGTTGTCTCTTTTCTTATGAGAACAAGCTAAGTAAATACGGACCGAAGGATGGAGGGAGTCACTTAAACCGGACTTGCGTTTTTGGATGGAGGGAGTGTGTGTTTGCGTGTGTGTGTGTGTGTGTGTGTTTTTCCAGAAGGATGGAAGGAGTATATATATGATAGATAAATAAAAAAAGAAAAAAGAAAAAAATTAGTTTCACATGTTACATATTTCTTGGCTCATTCTCACTTCTAACGATAGATGAATAGATCACGATAGGGTAGGATAAAACAAAAGACAAAACAATTATGGACTTACCATCAAACTGAATATTTAGTTTGAAAGCAATCATATTCGATGAACATAGGTTTAAATCATATCATCAATCATTAATAACTAGTGATTTTTTTGAATTTATGTTCAATTGGAATATATGTCATTTTTTTCTTTTTATAATTTAGAGTATTCTCAAGTCACTTTAAGTTTAAGAATAATTTCTGTTAAGTCATAAAGGTTAAGGTTAAAGTCTTCCCAATAAGTACGTTCCTTGAAATTTAAAATTGTCTTCTTCTCTACACGAAAGTAAGACTGTTTATCATCTTAACTAACAACTCGATAGTGAATACATGTCATTTTTTGATAGAAGGTATTACACGCAACATGAGCAACAATTATTTCTGAACTTTGCTTAAACCTTGTCCCAAAGCACATTTATCCGGCCAAACTACATAATCAGTTTGGTAAAATAATTGCAAATTAATATATATAAACATATGTAAGCCAACAAAATTTGGTCCAATCAGTGAAGATACAATATTACAACTCATATATTTCCCCAGTCCCTATTATTAAGTCATTTCTAACCAATAAAAAAAATTAAAAACATTAAATTTGTTCTAAAATTCAACTTATTTTAATATTATTTTATTAACTATACTAAACTCTAACATCATATTAATTTTTATTTTTTCACTACCGTTATTAAATATGAGCACATATAGCAAAAATTATTTAACACTCTTTAAAACTAAACAAATTCCTTAAAAAAAAGACTAATAATACTTGTTAATTAACAAGGCCTTATTGTTATGAAATGAATTAACAAAGACAGTAGAGTAGAGAGGTGAAGTAGGTGAAGGAATGCAATTAATTATCTCATTTTCTTGTCTCAATCTCATTTTTACTTTGCTTTCTTTGTTGACTCATTTCATAACACTTATAATATTGATTAGTATTTGAGAGGTGGTTTAGGTACCCATCAAGAGTCATGGGTATTGAAGTTCAGACCACCCAAATCTATTTTAAATATCTACCTACTTTTGACAGTCTAAATTTTTTTTTTACTTTTATCTTTTTAAAAAAAATTATTTTAATGTGAATAGAATTCAAATAAAATAATTTTTAAGTGTTAACTTTTAAGAAAAAATAATTTTTTAAAAAAATTATTAGTTAAAAATGTTAAATTTAGACTATTGAAATTATATTGAGAGGCATACTGTAATGTAATGATGGGCATCTAAACTGGTTAGATTGGAATCTCGTTTAATGACAGAATTTTATTAGTCATTAAATATATAAATGTGAATACAGACATATTTTGAAAAATAAGATCTGCTCTGCTTTGTCTCTAAAAAGGTTTTTAAACCCTGTTGAATTTACCATATCAAAACCTTTATAAGAATAATCAATACTTCTACAAAAATAATCAGCAATCAATTGTTTTGAAATTCAACACGTATTTGATGGTATTTTCCGGTATCAATATTTTTTTGGGTACTAAGTATAATATCTTACTCAATTTTATATCCTAAATTTATAATTTTTCTCAAATTATTTCTATTAATTATCAAGCTTCTACGTTTAGAACTAGATGAAGTATAATATGAGAAATATGTCGAATTCAATATAAATGATGATACTTATCCTCTAGGCACTAAGTTTATATAAAAATTTAATTTTTGATATGAAATGATGTGTGATGAGAAGGAAAAAAAAGAGTGGAGAGGTGAGTGAAGCATATCCAAAAATGCCCCATGACGCTGAAAGATCAACAACTGATCATCCACTCACAATTTCATCTTCATTCATGTGGACATTGGTGTTACCTTTATTCCTGATTCAAATCGAATCATTCTCTCCCACTCCTATAGCTTCACTTTTTTTTATTATTTCTTTAATAATATTTTTTTAAATAAAATAGTATAATACATTTTTTTAATTAAGGATCATTCATAAAATTTCATATAACTTTTTTGGTTACAAAATTTTCATATATATAAACTAGTAGGGCACCTTTTCTTTTATGATCAAAAAAGTAACTTTGTTAGAGAACTGATTAATTTTTGTTTTATGCAAGAGGGACGTGGAGCCGGAAAAACAGGTTGAACCTATCGGGCTGGCCTATTTAAGCCTAAAAATTGTAAGGGCCAAGTTTGAAATTTTTCCTTTCAAATAAAAAAAAAGGCTTAAAATGACTCGTCCTATAGAGCTGAGGGTTTAAATGGGCCGGCCCTTATGTTTTGGCCTTTTTATATTTTTTTAAAATTTTTTTGTATATAATTCTAATATCTTCTTATATTGTTGACGATATTTCAAATATTTAGTTATTATTATCATTTTGAAATTAAATTTCACATAATGGTGTAATTTATTTGGTTTTAGATGATTATTTATCCAATTAAATTTTAAAAAATGAGTTAATTTGGAATTTAATAATGATTTGATTTATATTATATGTGTTGATATTTTAAAACTATATATATTTGATAAGAGAATATTTATATACTTATATAACTTGTGATTCTATAATTTGAATTAGAAATTTATGAATTTCAACAAAATGCCTCTCAAACTAAAATTAAAAAAATAGTTAGACTACAAAATTTAAAAGTAAAATTCCTATAAAGAAGAAAAACTTGATTCTTTGCTACGAAAGAAAAGTAGTAATGATGAAGTTTCAAAAAATTAATAATAGTATTTGTCTATTACATATTTACACTATTGACGAAACATTTGAATGTTATTGTTTGTTGATAGATGTTTTACATGTTTTTGGATGTTAGTGGATATTTACATATCATGATATTTTATATTTGTGATTTAATTTTATACATAGTTATGTCTTTCATTAATAATTTTCTTGGTTTGTTTTATTTTTTGATAAAAATATGAGAAATATGAAAAATAGCATTTTTTTTTAAATAAGCCAAAAGCCCATGAGCTGGTCCTGAGCCTGTCAACTTAAAGGCCGAGCCTATTAAATTGGAATATTTTTCAAATTTTAGCCTTATAAGGCTAGCCCTTTTAAGCTTGTAAGTCTTGTAGGGCTCGGTCAGCCTCTATTCTCACCCCTAGAGGGACGTGACGGACCCAATTAGCTAGTGGGGGCAAAATTTATAAGAATTATAATGAGATTAAAAAATAATTACAAAATAAGTTCTAAAAGTTATTATTTTTCACTTTGAAACTTCTTGTTATAAACTGTTTGGGTTATTATTGAGGTTTTTTAATAATTATTTTCCTTCACTAGAGCTTCGTTGTAATTCTCTCAAATTTATATGTTAAGTATTTAATAAATTACACTAAAGTTAAATTTTATTAACATTAATAACATAAAAATAATTTTTGTCTTAATAACTTTTATAGCTATCGCTATAGCTACAAGAATCATGCTTTTTTATTTTTATTAAATAAAATTTATTTGTAACGTTTTGTATACTAGAGACAATTTTCGTGATAATTTTTTTTTTAAAAATTTCAGAAATTTATTTCCTAAATTATTAAACCCTTCAAGTTAAAGTTTCTACATATAATTCTCTTGCCTAATGGTTGTAGGATCACCTTATTTTGATGACAACAAAACTTGTAAAAAGATTATTTTGCAGAGCTTTATTGCATTATTGTGACAAAAGGATCAACTCCAAGAAAAGACTTAGATTTTTTTTTTTTTTTAGTCTTAAAATCTCTTGAATGTGAACATTAGAGAGAGTTCTGGTTCTTACATGAAATTAATTTTTTAAATGTTTTTCAAAGAGAAAGTTAAACTATATATTTGGTTTTACAAAGATTGGAAAACAATTAAAATAACTGCTCACTCTTTATTGTTGTTTAACGTGTTAATTATTTTATCTAACGTGCTAACCACGCTGACAATATGAAAAATGAAACTCACAATAAATAATAAATATTATTATTCATAGATATAAATAAATCGTGTGAGTTATTTTCAGAATTTAATCATTAAGATTTTTCTTGAAAATTAAGACAAAACTTAGATTCATTTACTAATATAATTTACAATTAATTTTTCAATTAAACTTCAACTCTTCAATTATATCATAAATAAAAGTATAACTTAATTTGGTTAAAAAAAATTGATCGTAGTGGATATAAGCATATATACCTAAACATTCCCCACTCTGTTATCATGTGGTGGTAACACTAATAACAAGAAACGGATTCTGGGAAAAATTATTATGATTTTTTATGAATACTAGATAATTTACTCATTATAGTAGATATTAGGGTAAAAGTGCATCTAATACCTTAAAATATTTTTTCGGTGACATCTATTAGTCTTAAAGTATTTTACGATACATCTGACATTCTAAAATATTTTTTCTTGAGTATATTTAATATCCTAAAATATTCTTTTCGAATACATTTAATATCTTAAAATATTTTTTGTACAGCTTTATACTTGTAATTTAGGAGTTAAAATTAAAATTCACAGAAGAGGAGTTTAGGAAACAGAGTATGAAATGATGATTATAGATGGAGATGGGGAAAGAACACTGAAAGCGGAGGGTGTGGAGACAGAGTCAGAGTGGACAGAAAAGGATTCTTGTCGACGCCAGCACGCTTTAGATGATTCCACTGAAGGACAAGTTGGTGATTCCTAGGTTATTTCTTCAAGAAAATTAAATTGACATAAAAAAAAAAAAAAACCCACGAGCTTTCTCACACAAAAGGAGGTTGAAGATGATAGAGATGCTGCCCAGCTTCATCAACACTTAATAGGACGACTTAGTTATGAGCTGAACTGAAAAGGATTATTTTCTTAAAAAACAAGAGAGAGAAGACAAGGATTGAGTTTTAACTAAGTTAAAAGTTCATAATTGTATCGCACCAAGACATGCTTAAAGAACTGAATTACAAGTAAGTTAAAAGTTAAAAAACCAAAAGATTAATTTTTTCAAAATATATTTCAGAGTGTTAGATGTAGCTGAAAAAATACTTCGAGATATTAAATACACAATAAAATATTTTAAAATATTAAAACTAAATTTATTTAAAAATATTTTAAAGTGTTAGAGTGCTATGCGGTCAAATTGGTAATTATGAAAACGTGGCCTAAAAAAAAGGGGCATGGATGAAATTCAACCAGACAGGACAATGGTGGGCTGGCAACGCCATAACTGAAAAGTGATCGCTAATGGGCTAACATATCCATTATTAGTTCATCAGCGCCCGACAAAGTGAATTAACCTGGTATCCATTTATACTACTAAATAGGATAACCTGAGGCTCAACCTCATGATTTTATTATAATTATTATTATATTATTATTTAAATTTTAATAAAATGCAGGGTTAATATAATCTTTAATCCTTATAATTTGACCATATTTTAGTTTTGATATCTAAAATTTAATCTCATTTTGATTTGTCTAAAAAATTTTGATTCCTAGAAGAGTGTTTTTTGTCTCTAAAAAAAATTTAATAACTAAAATCACTAATTTCAAATTTTAGGTAACTATGAAGTCAAATTTTAATGATTAGATATTTGATATTATCCCTACCATAAACAATAGCCTTTATATTTGATTGAATATTGGATTGAAATATGGCAGATTTTTTTATATCCCAGATTCCAATGCGACGAACTATCTTTGATGATATATTGTAGGAGTCAATCAGGCTATCCACATTATTTTGGTATCTTCTTCTTTGCTTTCTAATAATAATCTCATGCTGTTTAAAGGTTGTTAGGCGTTTGATTTAACTTATTTTAAATGATTTAATATACAAAATATATATGAGAGAAATCATAAAATATAAATATAACATTTTAAGGAATCCAAACATCCACAAAACACGTGAAACAATGTGCGTGCATAGAGCTTATCTTGGTCTTGTTTTCTCCCAAGTCTTATCAACAGCTAAGGCAATAAGGAACACATAGGTCTTCCATTTGATATACAAACTTGCAAATTTGGACATGTAAATGTCTTTATATTGGCTGTTTGGATCTCAACTATAATCCATTGTAACCAACATCATTATTTATTTAGAAAATATTCAAACACTTTATATATGTAAAAATTAATTATATATGAACCCAAAACCCAACACTCTTTATACTTATACTAATTCTGAAGAATTCGAACTTTTTGTGTGGGATTATTGGTTAAGGTACACTTTTGCTTTCAGAGGTTTTGTGTAAAAACTGTGGATATTCAGTTTTTTTTTTTAAATATCTATAAATAGAGGTGAAAACAGGTCAAGTCAAACTAGGCATCATTTTTAACAAGCTATGCCTGTATTGAGGCCTGCTGGCCTGTGGCCTGTGGCCTGTGACAAGCTTTGTATTTAGTTTAAGCCTGGTCTGGCCTGAAGCCTATTAAGAAGCTTGTATTTTTTTTTAAAAATATTTTAAACATATTTAAATCAATCCAAATTTGCAATAACTCAATCCAAATGATCTAAAATACAAACAAAAAGATTATCTAAAATATTTAATATTCAAATGATAGTATATTATTCTGTTGTTCATGTTTCAAATTACAGTAATAAATTGAATTGAAATGGTTTTTTGAGGAGAAGATGTAGTTAAAAAAGTCATAATCCAAGGGACAAACAGAAACCAAATTCATAAAGGAGTTATTTTTATTGTCAATTTTCGGTAATGTGTAGCAGGAAAACTGAGTAGTTTTGTGTAGGTAAATAAAGGTAAAAAATAATAAACATGAAATCATCATTAGGTGGGCCGAATTTGAATGAACAATAATGCGCATATTACAAAAACAATCATTCAAGGTATATTAAAGAGTAATCTAAATATGGTCTTATTTAGGATGAAAATGTGGTATTAGGCATATTACAATATTAATCAAAACATGGTATTATTTCTAAAAAAAGGTAGTTACAAATTTACTTTATAATATTTAAAAAAAATAATAGGCCTAGGCCACTTAACAAGCCTAATATGCCTATTAGAGAGCTTGGACCTGACCTGTTAAGAGAAACAGACTTTTAAAAAGACTTAAACCTGCTTCTATTTGGAAATTGGCCAGGCTAAGCCATAGGACGCAGGGCCTATTTCCACCTTATAAATATTAAAATAAGTGTAATGTTGCCTAAAGTGAGAAACGTGTCCATTTATTTCGTTTTTCAAAGTGAGGAACATACCTATTTGTTTCATCTCAAGCAGGAAAAATGGATTAAGCTCGTTGGGCTATTATATTTAAGCCCGTTTAAGTCAAGAACTGGAGTCATGATTTGGAGCCTTCAAAGATAAGTGACTTAAAAAGGCCAGTCTTGTGGGACCTAAAATTAAACAAGCTGACCTGTTAAAAACTTGTGAACAATTTTTTTTTAAATTTCTTTTTTTTTTTTAAATGTGAATTTAGTGCCTTTTTAAAAAAAAAAAATCATTAAGGTATAACCATCTCCTCAATTTCTTGAAAACACCTAATTTCTCACACTTAAAGTTTCATCCAAATTTTCCAATATTCATATTGCGTTGCAAACCTCAAAATCAACCCATTCAATCATCTATATAAGTTCTACTTGTTGGAAATTGTGTCCTAGGGGCCAATCATTATGTTTTGAACATTGTTAATTTATGAATTTATTAATTACGTTATCATATTATTTGCATGTTTACTGTGATGACTATCCTTGAATAACTCATGGTTTATCCTAAATGTCCCTGGTCGGTCATCTATGTGGGAGCAAAGATGAAATAAGACCAGTATGACATAGAGATATAAATGAAAGTCATAGGCACATGTAAGAGTACAAGGTGTTGGACCGACCCGCTATGAGAGAGCTGCATGGGTTAAGTCATAAGCTTCTCTCATATACAAACCATGTCACTGTGCCCTTTGACCTGAGATCATCATGGATTCCTACATGAGAAACGCTTAGCTTTGACCTAGTCAAAAGTCACTTTTGACCGAGTGATCATAAAGACTATGTTCAGGCTTAGTGGTTTTTCATGCGGAAGAATGTGAATGGTCAAGATGGAATTTATCCCTCACATTCGTAGAGAGACATTACTAGGCCCCTAGATGAGTGAGTCTGAGAAATGTATGGCCATACTATAATGGAAAGGTAGTTCCGTTTCTATACTCAGACTACTCAGGGATCGAGAAAGTAACGGTCATGAATAGGAGGATGACGTTCTCCATGCCTCATCTATGACCAAAATGTCGTGTGACAAAAGGGACGTGATATGATTGTATGAAAGGTTACAACGTTCAACGATCCTCATATGATTTGGGTAGTCGTGATGTCTTGCTAGAGACCGCTTACGACTTGTGAGTCATTATAGTTAATGGCCCACTGCCAACTTCATATGGGCCTACAGGGTCGCACACAAAATAGCCCAACACGAGTTATGATGTCCAGATTCATTGAATCTAAGATATGTCCAGATTCAATGAATAATATAGGGTGAACGTGTATATATATATAAATTCGTATATATATTATATAAATATAAGAGATATTAATTATTAGATTTAATTTATAAGGATAAATTAAATATATATAAATTAATTCCGTCATCTCTTTATTAAATAAATAGGTGAATTAAATCTGTGAGACGGATTTAATTTAAACCATATTTATTTAATTGTTCTCTTATCTGATTAGGCAATATTTGATATTGTATTAATTTCGGAATTAATTTAGAGTTAATTTCGAAATTAAATATTATTCATTAAACCTATAGCATCCTATATATTTGATATGAGGAGCTAGGGTTTTAAGCGTGAGAGTACCAACAGATAAGAGACGGCCTAAGAGAGATAAGAGTGGACGGATTCTCTGAAAACCCTAGACGGACAAAAGGGTGCTAGCAAGCCGTCTGTAACCGGAGAGCTATTCGTGTGGATACCGGTAGAGGAAGCCGACCGGAGTTGTCGACTTCGAACGATAAAGGAGGCGAGCAGAGGCATCCTGAACGGCGGAATCACCAAGCCACTCGGAAACCGAACACCGAAGGTAATACTTCTTACTACTTGACTTAAACGCGATCGGTAGATCCGGGCAAGGGATTGAAAGTTTTAAAATTTTTAGTTTTTTCGCTGCGCGTCGTCTTTCAATTCCCTTCACTACTAAGTAAAACAATTTATTAATTTTGAATCTAACACACCCAGTATCATAAATCATAATCTCCCAACAAAACCCTAACTTGGTTTCCTCACAACAATCATCAATCATTACACAGAAGTCTAAATCCTACAAACTATTATTAACCTTCAGTGGTCCAATACGAAGAGAATAATAATCTAGAAGACTCAAAATTTCAAAATCTATAAAACCCTAGGTTGTTCATCATCAAAAATTCATAAATAAAAGAAAAGAAATATTAGTAATATATAGAAGGTGGAACACATGCCAAACGCTTTAGGAATATATAGAAGGTCGCCAGTGGATGAAAAGGGGCACGAATCTGATAGTGATTGAGTGAGGGGCATGTGGGTTTTAAAAATCAATATTGATTTAACATTTTTTTTTCAATTGTTTTTTTACTTTAGTATTTATTTATTTATTATTTCTTTTTTTAAAAAAAAATTTCACACTCACTTAAGATTCATTATTGGGTTGAGTTTATGTATTTTGTTCAAATAAAATTTTCATAATTATATTATATTATTTTAAAAATACTATTATTTAATCCCATATAATTTTAATAATTTATCTGTTGAAAATTTAATTTGATTTCGAATAAATTTTTCTTACTCAAAATAATTACATTTGAATTTCAATTAGTATGAAATTGTCCTATTAAATTAAAATCATAATTTGAAATATCTTATATATTTTTTATAGGTACATAATTTATTTGATACATGGAAAATATAATTGTGCCACATTTATCATTATTAGTATTTTCTCCTCAATTCTAATTCTAAACTTCAAACAATGAATTTGATCTACTTTAAATCTCAAATTAATTAATAAATTGCATCCTAATATTATTTAAATTCTAGTAATAAAAAGTTGGGATGTTACACCTATCACGCCATTTTTATTTTATTATATCTTCCCCATTTTATCTTCTAAATGAAGCACAAGTTAAAAGTAGGGCAGAGAGAATAAAGGTTAAGGATTTGAAATCTCTTAATATATTAAAAAGTAGTATCTAATTTCTCTACTCTATTCAAATGAAAATAAAAAGGATAATTATTTCTTAAATCTAAAAAGAAAATTATTTTGATCTATGTACTAGTCATTTGTTCTTCATGCAACGGAAAAATAATGAAAATAAACTGGAAAGTTTAACTGCACTCATATTTCTAATTTTTTTGATGAACTATTTGTCTGTTATTTAAATTTAACTAATATCTATGGTGACTTGCGAGTCGAAAATTTTAATTTAATTTAATGTATAAAATAAATGTAAAAATGATTTCAATTATCAACGTAAATATAAAATATATGATAAAATATATTATACATGAATCATAAATTATATTATCTTATATTTTTAAACTCTATATATTACACATGGGTTCATTTTCAATAAAAAAAAAGAAGAAGCAAAATTATATATTTTGGAGATCGGATTTTATTTTTTAAATTAAAGCAAATCTCTATCTGGCTTTTCAGCTTAGAAGGTGAGGTGATATGATTTTTTGAAGGAACTCTCGTAGTAGACATTATATGGCATGTTAATGGGCATCAAACGAAATGAGTCAATGGGCTGGCAATACCCAAACAGAAAACTAATGGGCTGACATCTTCGCTACTAGTTCTTCCACAAAAGGCATAGTCAATGAAGATAATATCCACTTATATTAAATAGTACGACAATCCATATTATGATAGGATACTTTAGACTGAAGCTCACGGCTTAACAAATATTGGATTTCAATTTTAATAAAATGAAGAGAAAATAATTATATAAAATGAAAATGTCTCAAAAAAAATGATGCATTTGGCCAAAAAGCCAATTTTCAAGTGAAATTTTAAGTAAAGGGAGGAGAAAATAATTATGAAAATCACGCAAGGACCCAGAAAAATTGAGAAAAATTAGAGATCATGATTTTAAGAATTGAAAATATTATGAAGCAATTTATTTTCCACAAAGACTTATGAATGGTTTTCAAGTTAATTTTTGAGGATCAGGGACATATTTTCCCGAACATTCAAGGAAAACTAGCTATAGATTAATATTTGGCCTGAAATGTTTAGGAAAATTGTTTTATAAAATAAAAGAAGCTAATTAAGATAGAAAATCCATATGAAGTATTAATGATTAATTTTTAAAATTTATTTGGTGTTTAAGTCACAACAGAGAAGGCTGTAAAATGATAAATTCACATCCCAAGCTCAAAAATAAATTTGGGCCTCGACGAAGCCCAACTTGTAGAGCGTGGAACGTTCTCCACCAGATCCAATGGCATCTGGCTCTATGTATTTGGACCAAGGACAAAAAAAAACAAAAGAGAGGATAAGTAAATTTATTTATTCGCTAGAAATGATGTTCATATTTAGTACTCGACAGTATCTCGAATAAAATTACCTCTAATAAGAAAATATCTATATTTTAGCAAAAAAAAATATTTATTTGTGGATCCCATATAAATAAAATATCAGTTTTTTTTTTGGGATAAAAAAGCAAAATGACATTGGTAACAAAAGATGAAGCACATCATAAAGGTCATGTCAAAAGAAAGAAGGAAAAAAGAAGTTGGCCGTTTTAAAAGAGGAAGAATTAACTACTACGATATCAAAACTAGTAAATAAAGAGAGAAAGGACTTTAACCAAAAAAAAAAAAAAAGAGAGAAAGGACAAAATATCCTCCAAGACAACATTTCCTGCACCTATCCTTTGATTAGCCGCTCGAGCAAACAGTTTAATCGACACCAAGAGTTGTGACAATGTGGTTCCAAGTAAAAAGAGTGCGGATTTAATGATCCAGGAAAGAGTGGAACTAAGACACTTATAATTGAATAGACGGTCCCTTTTTGTCTTTAACCCATCGGAAATATTGGAGAGGCTGAACGTGAAAGCACACCCAAGAATGAAAAAGAAGAACACATTAATTTCCTTTCATTTGATGAGCTGGAGAGACAGTAGGAGAGTTGAGGAACGAAGAAGAAGAAATCAAATTAAAGCCTATTTCCATCGATGAGGAGTTGAAATCTGGTTTTCGGAGAGAGAAGAAGCCATGGCGAAGCATGAATAAACAATACATGAATAATATAGGTCGTATTGGTTGTTTCATGGCTTGCATGTTAAATATTGTTGTTGGGGAAGACATTTTTAAATCTGAACTTTCTGTTTCTGGGGAATCTTGTTCGGTTTTCCGATGGAGATTGCATAGAATGTAAGTGTTCAATTGTTAAAGTAGATAAACAAAATTAAGAAACAAGTTAGGGAGAGAAAGGTAAAGAAGACATTAAATTGTTGATGAGCTTTTGTACTATTATTCCAATTTGTTACCGCCATCCAAGTACAAATGCAAATATAGAAAACAACAGAAGACGAAGATGACAATAAAACCACCACCAAATCATCATCATCAACATCCTTAATTATTATGATTCAAAGCGACACATGTTTTGCGAGTACGTTGTGAAGATCATGAAGAAGATCTTGAACATCCTCAACCTCCATAGAAACATGCGCCAGATCTTTAGTTAAACCCATTCGTAGTTTCTCCATTCCTGGTATGCTAGAATGGGATGTATACCAAGGCAAGCACGTGGAGGATCCTACACCACCTACGTACACAACAATCACAACAAAATGGCTTGAGCTTGTTGGACTGTCCTCTTTAAACCCGTTTAAGTCAAAAGCTGGGCTCATGATTTCAAGCCTTTAAAGACAAGTTTGACCGTTTAAGTCAAAAGCTGGACTCATGATTTCAAGCCTTTAAAAACAAGTTTGACTTAAGAAAGCCAGCCTTGTAAGGCTTAAAATTAAATGGACCAATAATATTTTTTTAAATTTCTATTTTTAATGTGAATTTAGTACTTTTTTTTTAAAAAAAAATCATTAAGGTATAACCATCTTCTTAATTTCTTGAAAACGACTAATTTCTCACACTTAAAGTTTCATTCAAATTAAAGCGTTAAATCTCCTGGTCAGCTACTTCACCTTTTGAGGGGTCACTCAAAAAAAAAAAAAGAAGTTTCATCCAAATTTTCCAATATTCATAATGCCTTGCAAATCTCAAAATAAACCCATTCAATCATCTGTATAAGTTCTAATAACTAAAACATAAATCATAATCTCCCAACAAAACCCTAACTTGGTTTCCTTACAACAATCATCAATCATTAAACAAAAATCTAAATCCTACGAACTATTATTGACCTTCATTAGTCCAATAAAAAGAGAATAATAATCTAGAAGACTCAAGATTTCAAAATCTATAAAATGTTCATCATCAACAATTCATAAATAAAAGAAAAGAAATATTAGTAATATATAGAAGGTAGAACACATACCAAACGCTTTAGGAAAGCCAAGTAAACACCCACGTTTGCTCAATGTCTCTTTCTTACTCTCACCCGCCACGCCACATTGAGAAATTGAAGAAGAGGCACGACACGAGGGCGGGAAAAAAAGGAAGCTCGCCAGCGGATGAAGAGGGGCACGAATTTGATATTTAGTGATTGGGTTTGGATGAGAGGTGCATGGGTTTTAAAAATCAACAACCCCACTATTGATTAAAGCATTTTTTTTCAATTGTTTTTTATTTTGTTATTTTGTTATTTATTTATTATTTATTTTTAAAAAAACTTTTCACACTCACCTAAGATTCATTATTGGGTTGAGTTTATGTATTTTGTTTAAATAAAATTTTCATAATTATATTATATTATTTTAAAAATACTGTTATATAATTTTAATAATTTCTTTGTTGAAAATTTAATTTGATTTCGAATACATTTTTCTTACTCAAATAATTACATTGTGAATTTCAATTAGTATGAAATTGCCCTATTAAATTAAAATCATAATTTGAAATATCTTCTATATTTTTTATAGGCACATAATTTATTTGATACATGGAAAATATAATTATGTCACATTTATCATTATTAGTATTTTCTCCCTTAAATTTTCAATTATATTTCATTCTTTCCTCAATTCTAATTCTAAACTTCAAACAATGAATTTGATCTACTTTAAATCTCAAATCAATTAATAAATTGCATCCTGATATTATTTAAATTCTAGTAATAAAAAGTTAGGATGTTACACCTATCACCCCTTTTTTATTTTAAGGGAGAATTACAATGAGGTTCCAAACAAAGAAAACAATTGAAAAACAAGTCTCAGAGGTTGTCATTCTCACTATAGGACTTATCATTATAGGCTATTGAGGTTGTTATTGAGACTTTTTGGTAGTCATTTCTCTTATGTGGGACTTGATTATTGTTACATCCCGCCAAATTTAGTATTGATAAAAGGGATGAAAAATTTGGTTAAGGGCCAATAGAGAAAGAAGATTGGCTAAGAAAACTAAACACGATCTGAAACCCAAAAAAAGTCTGGACCGGCATTTTCATAACTATCAGTTTAGAAAGGACAAAACAAAAAAATTTAAGAAAAATTCTAAAAAAATTCTGAAAAATGGGAAAAATATAAATTAGAGGTTTTAAAAACTCGGTTGAGACCCAAAAGGTAGAATTATGGTGAAAATAAATTGTTACGGAATTTCCTGTTAACGGAGATTTTTCGGGAAAATATTAAAAAATTAGAGGAAAATAATTAGTTTAATTAGTTAGAGGCCTCAATAATTGTGATAAAAATATTTAAAAATTATCTAAATATTTATTTGGATTTATAAAATTATTTTTAGGCTTCGGAAGCTCAAGAATAAATTTTAGAGAATTTATTTTCCCGCAGTGATACTGATAAAGGTCTAATCGAAGAAAATTCACAATAAATACCTAGAGGTGGTGAAAAATTATAAAAATTTCTAGATTATGTTCTCATGTTAAAAGGTGAATTATCATGGAGAGGAATGAATTTTTTGAGGTCTGAAAAAATTATGGAATGTTACTAGTGAATAGTAACCGATAAAATTTCGGCATGGTTTGGGATTTTGACTTGGATTATGGGCCATCTTTTTGGGCCAGCCTAAACCATTTGTGGGGCTCACATTAGGCCCAATTCAAGTCCAATTTCGTGCAGCTTCTGGACAGCTCTATTTTTAATTAAATAAAATGCAAAATTAAGGGATAATTGTTGGAATAATCTAGAGCTTGGACACATGAATAAATCTGAAGCTATGAGGCATTTGATGGATGTCAACTCACATTATTTCAGCCATTTTGGATGTCAAAAAATCAGAGGGGAAGGGCAGCTTGGTTTTTCTATAAATATCCCTAAAATACAAGAAAATGTTGGAAAAATTGGAAAAAAGAGGGGAGGTGCTGCTATTTTCGTTTTTGACCAAGGGAGCCTGAATTTGTGGAGGTTTTGAACAAGAAATCATTCAAATTACATCAAGAAAATATCAAAGTATGCTTAAACCCTCTTATCCCTACATTTCAAGCTAGTTTAGTTAGAGTTTTGACTTGAAATTTTAAGGTTGGATGCTACCCCATTTTGGTCTGATCATGAAAGGTTTAAGGAAGGATAAAAACCTTAAATATCAAGTGGAATAAGCTTGTTTAAGTGGTATATGGAATGGTTTTTGAAAGAAAATACACCTAGGGTTCTATATGTTCATTTCGGCCAAGGGGTGTTCTTGCAGGAGGAGTTTGTTTTGCATAGATTTGATGATTCCAATGGGTTTAAAAGATGTTTTTGTGTAGGGATATGTTGTTGGAAAATGTTTGAAATCATTGAAATCAAAAATAAAATTTTTGAAAGTCTATATACGCAATTCGGCCAAGGTGAATTCAAGGGGAAGGAGTTTGATTTTCAAAAATATGATTCCATATTTGAATTCCTCATAAAAAATTGTATAGAAATGAGTCATGAGGTTATTGATTCTAAAGGAGGAATCATTTTATTAAAAATCAAAGAAAATGAGAGAAAATATTAAGTTCAAGTTTAAGGATTGTGCTTAAGTTGTTTGGTTATTAATATAACCTATATTTATGCTTGATTTAATAGGCTTTGTGAGGAGGAGACAAGGAGAATCATTGTCCCTTGAGATGACTGAATTGGACAAGTATTAAAAGATAGCTTTGAATTATAATTTGATTGTTTATCTTACTTGTTTAATGTGATTATGTTGATTACTTGAATTCAAGAATTTATGTGGTGATAGTGGTTGACTTTATGACATTTGTTTGTGCTTTCGCCAAATGCATAGAAATATGTCAATGTGAAGTTGTTGATATTCCTCTTTTGGTATGATGTAAAATATGATTTTATGTGACTTGAGGATGTTTGAAGTTTTATAACATGTCGCGTTATACTTGCTTGATTTACATGACGATTGTAATTCATTGCTACCGAGATTTCTATGAAATCTCATTCCCCTTCAATGTATAAACAATAATAGGAACCTCAAGTGATGTTGCCAAGGGCAAGGAGAAAAGGATTGGAAGTCATATTGGAAGGAGTTTAAACTAAATGTCATTGAAGTTATGATTTGTAAATTATTATAAGTTGTTATGTATCATTATAAACGATGTTAGAATATTGTATTGATGATTAAGGATACTCTATTTATCGACAATTGACTAGGGAATTATGTCTATACATGTGTTGTATGATTGGAAAAGCTAGATGAAAGGAAAAGAAAAAGAAAAGGCAAGAGTGGTATGAAAAAGAGATAAAGGTTAACTTTTCGGGAGCAAAGTTTGACCAATGTGATTTTAAGTAATTGGATGAATCTAGATCTGAAACTTGTTATGCTTAAAGATCTCATTTTTAGCTTTAAAACAAGTGGTAATTCATTAAGTTTGAAGTTTTGTACAAAAAGTTATGCCCTTCCAAAGTTGGATATAAATCCTGAAAAATTGAGAAATGATCAAATGAAT
This sequence comes from Neltuma alba, assembly GCF_004799145.2. NCBI lineage: Eukaryota > Viridiplantae > Streptophyta > Magnoliopsida > Fabales > Fabaceae > Neltuma > Neltuma alba. Next base: position 67,878 of record NW_021634506.1, on the reverse strand, counting down.
TTTTCCTGGGAATGATGTATGAGATCTGGATATAAATGAGTATTTTTCCTCTAAAGAGTATGTTAAGAGCTTTCTATAGAACTTAGAACCATCCCCTTTCAATTTTTTTACATCTAATTATGAATTTTCAAAATTGATCTAAATTGTTGTGAATAGTGTATGGAAATTCAGAAAATGGGAATTGTGAAATTGAAATTTTCTCATACTTAAGACTTGAATAATGATTCGTGATGATTCCAATTGATGTATAATGTGATGATAAAGGAGGTGTGACAATTGTGATTCCCCCTTTATTTTATGATATCTTCCCCATTTTATGTTCTAAATGAAGCACAAGTTAAAAGTAGGGCAGATGAGAATAAAGGTTAAGGATTTGAAATCTCTTAATATATTAAAAAGTAGTATCTAATTTCTCTACTCTCCTCAAATGATAATAAAAAAGATAATTATTTTTTAAATCTCAAAAGAAAATTATTTTGATCTATGTACTAGTTGAAATTATTAGTCATTTGTTCTTCCTGCAATGGAAAAATAATGAAAATAAACAGGAAAGTTTAACTACACTCATATTTCTAATTTTTTGATGAACATTTGTCTGATATTTAAATTTAACTGACATCTATGGTGACTTGCGAGTCGAAAATTTTAATTTAATTTAAAGTATAAAACAAATGTAAAACTGATGTCAATTATCAACGTAAATATAAAATATATGATAAAATATATTATACATGAACCATAAATTATATTGTCTTATATTTTTAAGCTTTATATATTACACATGGGTTCATTTTCGATAAAAAAAAAAAAGAAGCAAAATTATATATTTTGGAGATCAGACTGAATTGAGATTTTATATTTTTAATTAAAGCAAATCTCTATTTAGAAGGTGAGGTGATATGATTTTAGAACGAGCCCTTATAGGAGACATTATATGGCATGTTAATGGGTATCAAATGAGATGAGTCAATGGGCTAGCAATACCCAAACAGAAAACTAATGGGCTGACATCTTCGTTGCCAGTTCATCCACACAAGGCATAGTCAATGAAGATGATATCCACTTATATTAAATAGTACGACCCGCCACATTATGATGGGATACTTCAGACTCAAGGTCACGGTTTAACAAATATTGGATTTCAGTTTTAATAAAATAAAGAGAAAATTAAGCTTTTATTTCCTATAATTTTGACTCAACTGTAATTTGATCCTTAAATATTAACTTGATGATGTAACTCAATATTTATAGTTTTGATTCGTTCTAACTCGGTTTGTAAACTTTGGCTTATTACAGTTTAGTTTATAGGAATTGAATTGCAATGAGTGAAAGTTTAGAAATTGAATTACAATCAAGTCAAAACTATAGAGATAGAGTTGTACTAAGTTAACTTTCAAAAATTAAATTACAACCAAGTGAAAATTAGAAAGAGAAAAGCAAAGAGGTCGCGAAGTAGAGAAAGATAGTAGTGCTTCTTCGTGATGTTTTAATTTGGAATATACATCTGCCTTTATGAAGACATATTTTGTTGGCCAAGGCTAAAAATGTACAAAAGCTACTATGTGATGTTTGACTTAGTTGTAAGCTTATATTTTGATTTCTTTAAATATGTGAAGACTAGAATGATTGTTGGGTTTGGGCTCCCTTTCTTTGTGAAGAAAGGCCCAATATTTGGAACCCAATCTCACTTATTAAAGTGAAAGGGGCAAATTAGATCATAAACAATAAAGCTCTGTTTGAGTGCTCCAAAACCGTGGTTTCAGAAGCACTTTTTCGCAAAATGAGGTAACCTCCTCCACATATTTACTTCGTAATCTGTAAAAATACTTCTGAAACCATGGTTTTGTTTTTATCCAAACACTCCCTAAGTCTTATTGTGCAGTCACTTGAGAGAAAAAAAGAGAGAGAGTCATTTTCATATCTTCACATGGTAGTCTCACTAAATCAATGTTTGCACATTCGTTAACATGGGACATCTAATGCGCTATTTTTAACGGTTGGATTGTTGGTTCGTTTTCTAGCATGAGAGTTATTCAATTCGCATTGAACTTTGCCTTTATGAGTATTTTCAACTTCTTCATTCTTTATTATAAGCTTGTTGCTTTGTTATTTGACTGATTTTTTGTAACTCTTTGTACATTTGATTAAGACTCCCTTGTACCCTATTTTGATGATAATAGTGATGATTTTCATTGGTCTGGACCACCCATGATTTTTAGCTTTGTATTGAGAGATTTTTCACGTTAATAATTCTGGCACATCATTATATATAACTACCACCATCAGCCCCAAAAAAAAAAAAACATACTACCACCATGAAACCTAAAAGCAATAAAATAAGTGAAAAGGTCGAGAGAGGAAGACACGAGCCAGATGAATCAATAAAAATGCCTTGCTTTAATAAGCACTTTATTCCAAATGGCTTAATTATTGTAGTGTTGATGATAGCCAAATGCAAGGCAAACACGTTGAATATAGTACAAGTACCAAATCATCCTCAATTCAAAACCAAAAGGACTTCTTAGTGGGATAAGACGCGAATGCATTTTTGAGATCATCAATAAGATCATTAACATCCTCGATGCCCACATTGAGACGAACAAGATCTTCAGTTATGCCCATGCTTTCACGCTCTGCTTGAGGTATGCTAGCATGGGATGTATACCAGGGCAAGCATATTGCAGAAATTATACCCCCTAACAAACAACAAAACAATTCCCAAGGTTAGGATTTTGCACAAAAATCCTACTTGTGTTTATCAACTACCAATAAATTATTCTCTCTAGTTCTAAATGCAGTAGTGAGACAACTGGTTTACATGCCGAGATTAAAAGAATAATTAGTTGAGTTAGTTAATTATCTGTAAAAGAAATATATTCCTTAAGATATTCTATTTAATCATTTGCCATGGAAACTGCTCTCATGTAATATGTGCAATTAGTAGGGATAGTTTGAAAAAAAATATATTCAAATTTGGGAGACAAAATGGCTTGGGCCCGGGTCTTATACATTTAGTACCAAAGCAAACATCTTAATCATTAGTTCCTATGCTTAGAATCAGAGGAAGTATCAGCAAGTTTATCCCCAAAACCTATAAGAGATTATTACTCCCTTCAATTGGAATCATAAGACACTTTCTTTTAGTGATCCTCAATATAATACCACCTCCGGTTCTTAGTATAATTAAAATATAGTTTTTAGTAGAAATTGAACTATAAGAGATAGTACCATTTATCTAAGGCATTAATTTTGTTCCCTCTAAATGCCGTTAGCTTTGATGCTTTTAAACTATCTATGCAATCTTCTAACTGATTAAACAACCTGCTATAATTAATTAATTTCTTTGATGGTCGTTTTGAAATTTTAAATGCACATTAACTAATTTTAATCAAATACCTTTATCAGAGTTGCTACTTTGTTTTTATAATAAAAATCAAAAGGAGTATTTTAGTTAACAATAGAGAGAGGAATATTATTAGACCAACAAATCAACTACTACAAAAATTACATGGTTAGAGGGGAAATCATACATATTTCTAACATGCTAACTGCTAAATTTGCCGTTATAGTAACAATATATATTCTCTATATCACACATTCGCACCCTACATCTTACCATTTTGGTCAACTATATGATGGAAAACTAGAAAAGTAAGAAAATAAATGTCAATAATATGTAACAGTTTATATGATAAATGTATATTTCCAAAAATACTTACCAAAACCGACGGTCATACTAAAGTATTTGGTGTGTTCAACAATGTGTTGTGAGAGTGCCGCAGAGCCTGTGGTAAAGCTAAGTACAGATCCTGCCCCACTTGCCTGTGAAACAAGAAACACAATGAATGTGGATAAAATTATTCTAGGCATATCAACCGAAAATTATTAGTGTTTCCAGTCCAAAATATAAGTATCATCAAATAACCAAATTACAGTTCAAAAAGGTAATTAAAATTGGTTCAAGATAATTTTAAAATGGAATTTATTTTCCCAAAATACCCCTGTAGGGAGGTCTAGTGGGAGAAGAAATGAGTGTGAAAAGAGATGAGAGAATTAGTGGGGGGAAAATAAAAATATATATTAAATGATTAGACCAATCCAAATTGTAGATTATAAAAAAAAAAAAAGGCCTACTTAAAGATTTAATGCTTATATTTTGAAAGAGAGGGAGTATTATTATTGAATCGTAATTTAGCAAAGAATTAAATCATACCTGAGAGAAGTGCAAGTCATGTCCCGGATGAGATGGAAGACCAACATAGTTGACTTTGGTTACTTGTCCATTGCTGGCAAGGTACTCAGCAACCTTTTGTGTATTATCCTGTGAAATATAACACACACACACACACACACACACACACATGTATATAAATATGGTGTCATTAACATACTATCATGATTTTTTTCCTGCTCATCTATCTATTTAATCACTTTCTTAAGCTTGATTAAGAAAATTGAATAAATTACTAAATTATAGCATATGTTATATGATTTATCTAGAACACTAATATATATATATCATTAGATTATATATTAATTTATAAGTAAGGTAAATTAGTATAAAAAATATATAAATACTTTAAAATACTTTATTTAGTTTTTTAATATTTATAAATTAATTAATTAAGTCTTATATTAAAAATCAAGTATAGAATATTTGAAACCATGAATAATTAACTCAGAATGTTTGGGAAGCACCTGTTGTCTTTCAACTCGCAATGCCATGGTTTTGCTTCCTTCCATACAGAGCCAAGAATCAAATGGGCCCAAGGCACAGCCCATGGCATTTAAATAAAACTTCAGCTGTTCTGACAACCTTCACAATACATATGATCAAGGTGGGAAAAAAAAGATTAGGGAAACATAGACATCCACATTATTGATTGAATAAAAAGAAGCACTATATATAAAGCATGAGGAACAAGAGCTATTACTTTTCGTCATTCGTTGCAAGAACACCAGCCAAGAGATTACTATTTCCAGAAATAAATTTGGTCGCAGAATGCATAACAATATCTGGGGAAAAAAAATAGCAACAGTTATTTTTTTTTAAAAAAAAGAACACAATTGCCATAAAAATTCCTTCAATTCACACACGTTTGAAAACTGCTAGAAATAATCTTAAAATAAGTTATGTTATGTTTTTCGACATATAGCTGATTACTTATCTAATGTAAAATCATTTAAAAATGTGTGATGCGAATATACACCTGCTCCAAGATCCAACGGCTGACATAACATAGGAGACATCATGCTGTTGTCCATCATCACAATAGCACCATGTTCATGAGCCAACGCTGATATTTTCTGCACATAAATTAAAAAAAATGAATGAAATTTCATATTACCCCATCCTTTATTACAACAAAAAATTATAACAATTACCCGATTCAAAATATTACTTAAATTTAGTTAAAAATAATGCTACTTTCGATCCTTAATATACAAGTTAGTTGACTAATTTGAGTAGATTAAGGAAGTTTGTTAAGTTAGTTATTTGTAATAAATATGTTTTATTTTTTCTAGAATACCCTTACTAATCATGTGTATCAGCTAGAATTACCATTTAATATAATCTTTAGCATATTCAATTAATACAAGAATTACTTTGAAAAACATGGATAAATATGAGAGACAAATTAGATTGGGATTTTATATTTATGACTAAATTAAAAATCAAACTAACTCTTATATTAAAGACTAGAGATAGTCAATATGTGAGATATATATACATATTTTTTCAATATTGATCATTTGAAGTGATTATGTCCATGCAAGAATTAAATAAAAATCATATAGGCATGGACTTTTACTTCTCCCTGCTGCCTGAAGAGATGGGGGGGGGGGGGGACAAAAACCGAAGAAAAAGAAGTCTTTGATCTGTTTGAAAATTTTATTGGCCTCATGTGTTTTTATACATTGCAGGATTTCACATGCAAGAAGTATCGGTAGTCAGTCGGATTCATATCCTTTTAATAAAATTTTTAAACAAAAGCTTTTCACCTATTTTCAAAAAAAAAAAAAAACTGTTGAGGCACCTTTAACAATCAAGGAGAAGACAAAAAGCAAAAGCAAAATGTTAATATTCTTATGATTTAGTGGCACGAAAACTTCCTTATAAGTAGAAGGTTGTATGTTCAATTTCGCTTATAACTTTAAGATTATTAGTATTTGCCTCTTTAAATTAAAAAAGAAAAGCATAAACAGAACACTTACAACCTATAAAAAACAAATAACTTACTCGAATATCAGTTATTTTTAATAGAGGATTGCTAGGACTCTCTAACCACACCAGCTTAGTCTTCCCACGTTCAAGAGCAGTTTTCACCTTGTCTAGATTAGTTGTGTCTATTCGGCTGTGCATTTAAGCATTAGAAGTTACAACCTCATCAAATTGAAAACTATTTAAATATATCTATACATATATATATAAACTTCAAACCAAAAAGGAAAAAAAAATCCCAAAAGTTGGAAAATCACACTTACTTCACTTCGACTGCTCCTTTCCTTGCAATATAGTCAACCAGGAATTGATGTGAACCACCATAGATATCCTCCACAGCAACGATTTCTTCGCCTGCATTGAAATTATATAAATAAATGACACTAAAAAAAAAACCATTAAGTTTTAGCATAAGCGGTCTCCAAATAAAAACTCTGAGAAGATATATGCCCAGGTGGTCCCTCTTATAAATATTAGCGATAAATATATTTTTAAAATAACTTCAAATATTTACTTTTCGGACCAAAACAAAATGCTATGTCTAATGTTGGTTATGAGATGAGAATTGTCGTTTGTTGACTCTTGATTGTGATTGATGACATTTGATTAGGATTGACTACACATAATTAGGGAGATTTGATTTTGTAATTATGATGTGTACTTGTTAGCCATTATAATATTGTATTATATTAAAAATCAAGCTGGTCATTTTCGGTTTGTGGTCCCCCGTACTTTTAGGAGTCGGCTTCCCTCTCCATTTTTATGCCTTTCCACTATCTTTTCCCTGGATATCTCAACTATTAAATCTAATTTTCAAATGTATTGATCTAATATTTTATGAAATAATCTTTCTTTTTCTTCTGCAGTTATAAACTATTGAAACCAATTAAGTTATAATAGTTTAGATTTGTTTTAATAATTTTTCATAAACTTACAATTTTAATAATAATATTGTAAAATATTAAATATGAACCATTTATAAATAATTGACCCAATAATTGAGATATCTAGCAGAGAAGTAGTGAAGGTAAATGACAAGATAGCCATAGGCAACTATCCGTTGACATTCTTAGATGAGGTCCTGGTTCAAGTCTGGCATTGACATATTTGTATTATCATGTGATTGTGTTTTTAATTAATTTAGGCTTGTTTGACTAAGTAGCGTTATGTGTTGGCTTAGTCTATAAGCCCGTCGCAACTTAGATTATGGGTCGTACTTTTAACTTGTGTACTCAGTTCCTCATTTTTCACGCACAAATAACGCTTCCATGCTTGCACTCTGCTTTATACAAGCTTTGATGAGTTACATGAGAGCCAATTAAAACAGACTAATTAAGATGAGGAAATTAGACAAACCAGGTTTAACAAGTTCAGTAACAGCAGTTAAAGCAGACATTCCACTGCTGAAACAATAGCCATATTTTGCATTGTCAATCTTCGCTAGTAACCTGAGAATATAATTAGAGTACACCAAGTAAATTAACAAGAGGATATATAAAGAAGAAACGAATACGAACAAAATATCAAGACAACAAATTAGGGCATTTATACACACACGTACTTCTCTAAAGTATCTCTGGTAGGATTTCCAGTTCTTGAATACATATATTTACCACCATGTGTTGCAGAAGGCTGAAAAAAACAAATACAGAAGACAAGTACAATATGAGACGAATAACATAACATATCATGGACTAGAGATTCTAAACACAAAATTTATTGAAGGGATCAGAATTTAGAGATCAAATCTTCACCATTTTGAATGTAGCAGTTTGGTAAATGGGTGTAGAGGTTGCCTGGTAAGGATCAAAGTCATTATTGTAATGCACTAACAGTGTGGACATATTAATGTCGCTTGATGTTTTTTCTGCAAATAAAAGAAGCTAAAACTATTTATATATATACACATAACAAAAATATTGAATATTATAAACATTAATATCAACACAAGAGACACATCACAAACCAGTAGTTGGAACCCCGTTAGTTGTAATATCCCCGGCCAACGTGGACGACGTTTTGGCCTCAATCTGCTTCTGCGTTTGTGTTTGGAATACACAGTTTACTCTGAACCGCTTTCCATGGATCTGTCGTTTTGACTTTAAACTGATAATCTTGTTAAATCCCAGAATCTCCTGCGTATTTAATACTCTTTTAGTCTAAACACAGCAATGAGAAATTTAAACATACACTATGTGCATAGACTATTCACTAGAACATCACGCAGTCTCACAAGTGAAATTGATTTTATAAATTCAAGAAGTTCTTCTTTTCTCATCAACAGGCCAGTCCTTTGGAGTTGACTCTTCCTTTACATAACCAGTGCTCATGAAATTGCTGTTTTCACCAAGATACTTAAATCATAAAAAAAGTTACTTATGGAAAGGTTCTGACTGATAAGTCATGTAGTGAAGCCGCTAATGACATTAGCTCTCAAAAGGGAGTGTTTTCTCTCAAATTGGAAAGCTTCACCACTAAAATGTGATATGTATAAGTTCAAGGAGTTCTTCCTCCTAATAGACTAGCATTTTGGGATAGGCTTTCTCATCAAACTTTTGTTCATAACATATACTTGGAACTCAGCGCATAGCAATGCCTTTGGGGTTTAAAAGTAAACATTATGACCATAGACTAATATAACTAAAACATTACGAGAGCTTTTCTAACAATAAAAAAAAAAAAAACATTAGAAGTTTTACAAATGAGGCAGGCTTTATAAGTTCAACGAATTTTTTTCTTAGTACGCTGGTCTTTTGGGATTTACTTTTCTTTTGAACTTAATTATGCTCATAAAAGTGGTGTTTTTGCCAAGAAGCCAACATGGTAGAAAAGGCTACCCACAAAAGGTTCTAATTGATCGGCCGTAAAGTGGAGCTGCTGATGTTTCTGATGACATTAGTACTTGAACAAGGGTGCATTATTATAATTCTCACATAGAAAAGTCTCACAAGTTGTGATTTATAAGTTCAAGAAATTCTACCTCTCTATAAAACAAACTTATTGGAATGAGCTTTCTTTTTAAACTTATACTTATAAAATAGGATTAAGGTGTAAATTTGTCCTAAGAGTTTTTACTCACGAGCTCTGAGTATCCGGAGGTTTAAAATAGTAGCAATATTACCCATACTTTCAAAGAACTAATGTTAACCATTAAAATAGTTACATTAATTGAAAGTTAATATATTAACTGTATGAGGATAAAAATTTTTGAAATAAATTTGCACCTTAATACTATAAAATAATACATGCCAAAAAAAAAAAAAACCTGCGCGAATAGTTGTTACCTCAGTGTGGCGATTAGCAGCGACCGAAGTGTCCAAAGGGCTGAGAAAAGTTGTAGCCAAAGCCATCACTAAAGATATACAAACAACTAAAATTTTGCTTATGCTCTTTGTGGCCGTGGATTTCGATGAAGTGTTTAGAATCAGAGCGATGCAGGCATATATATATATATACACAAAATTCACTCGCATTTTCCTTTTCTTTTTCCCTGGTTTTCTTAAAGTAATTTTTCCCTTGTTTTTTTGCCGATAACATTAAATTAATTTTTTTTTTTGAGAACATATACTCATCACATGTCACTTTCCAGTAGTTTCACATACAGCACCAAAATCACGTTTTGCCACGTGCCTTTTTTTCTTTGAAAGGGGAATAATTTCATTAGTGCATTATCTCTACGCTTTGGCGCTTTTAAAAAGAGCCAATAATTCCTCTAATGCGTTATCTCTATGTTTTGGTGCCTTTCAAAAGGACAATAATTTCATTAATGCTTTGTTTTTATGTGGGCGGCAATTTATCTTTTAGGGAAAATTAGAGCAAAATATCTAGAGGGCAACTTATCATTTAGGGAAAATTAGATTGAAAGATGAGGGAATGATATTTATTGGAGTGCATATTAAAATTTGCATTAATTATTTAGAAGGATTAATACTAAAATATACTAAAATAAAATCAAGGTGCTAGATGTATCTGAAAAATAACATTAGATGTTAAGAAAATTTTATTAAGGCTGTTGATTAATTTGATTTTTAGTTATTGTTATATTTCTACCTCAAAAATCATACGGAACCAATGGTTTACTTGATTTGCATTGCTCACTTCCCCTGCTTATTTGTTGCTTTAAGTGAAAGTGATAATCTTTTTCACTTCTCATCCATCCAGTACCATTAAGATATGAACTATGACCTTTTTTGATCCCTCAAAACATAAAGCATATGGGAGCTAGAGTCAAAGGAAGTATCAGGTTTTGGTTAGGGGTAATTTAATATTTTTAATTATTTATATTCTAATAATTGATCCTTCTACTTAATTATAATTTTTAAAATTTTAGAATAAAAACTTTATTCAAATTACCATAGTTCAAAAATGTAGTATTATAATGCAATAATATGTAATGAGATGCTTATAAAATTTTTGAACAAGCAATCATCATGCATAATCAATAATTTAATTCAATTTATTAATTATTTTCTTCGATTTTATTTTTAAATTATATTGGATTTGATATTATCTTGTGTAAAAAATATGGTTAAAAGAATTTATCAAGAAATGGATTGAAATATATATTTTTTGAAGTAATTTGATTCAATAGATTCATTGACGGTACAGGTATTCAAAAAACAAAAATTTGACTTGTGTTCTATTATCTTCTTTTTTTTGGCTAACTTTAGGTGTATTTTACATGTTTTTGTTTGTTTCTTTAATTTCTTGGACTTCTTGTTGTGATATTTGTGGAGGTGTGTCAAAGAAAAGGTATCATATTAATTGGTAATGTGGGGATTAGAATGAGCACATTCTTAATTAGGATTTTGTGAAAATTCAAATATTATTTTGAAATGAAAGAGCATATCAAAATAATATTTGTTATTAGCATTAGTGAATAAAAACTGAATATTAAATCATCATCATCAATGGTTTTAATACTTCAAAGATGGAGCAACAAAACCTCAACGGACGTCCATGGTTTCTATGCATTAAAAGTATCAAAACAGTAACCCCTAAGCATTGAAGCTCCATTATCCGAACAGTTTTCTAGTCTTAATGTCTCACCAATTTCAAAATTGCAAAACGGTCAAATCATAAACTTATAATGCATTATAAAGCTTGCAACGGATGTCCATGGGAAGGGATATAATTCCACCGTTTCAACCATGTATCATCAATTCTTTCATTCGATTTTAATTTTTGAATTGATGGGAAAAACGTAACATTGAATATCATGTTCTATGCCATCATGGGGGCCAACGTTCATTTTGTTTTGGAACTTAGATAAGGGGCTTTGGCAAAGGTGCAAAGCACACACAGCTCTAGAGTTTTGAGCTCCTCTCTTCCCCCTCTTGTGTGCTCTCTTACTTGCTGAGTTTACTACTATCTTCTGCTGTTCTGCTCACCCTGTTATACAGGAAGGATCCGTTTAATCCTGGGGAGTGCCGCATCCTTATCTACCAGTGGTTGCGGAATAGCTCTTAAGGACAGCGTCCTTAGGACGTGACTCGGATTAATTATTTATTTTGCAGGTGCTGCCGCCAACAATCTTAAGAGCTATTCACATCATGGAACAACCCCGCAACACTGCTGCTCAGAATAACCATGATGCTGCCTCAGTCACTGTTGTTCCAACAGCAGTTCCTATTCCTAGGCCGTTCCCTGACACTTCAAAAATAGAGACTTTTGATGGACGGAATTTCAGGCGGTGGCAGGAGAGAGTTTACTCTGTCCTTGACATGCATGGAGTAGCTGCTGCTCTTACTCATTCCGAACCAACCCCAGATGTTGATCAAGCCCAGAAAGATATCTGGACACATGCCAATAAGGTTTGCAGACACACTCTTATCAGCACTTTATCTAACGATTTGTTCGATGTGTACTGTGTCTATAAGGAAGCACACAAAATATGGGAATCTCTTATCCTCAAGTACACTGCTGAGGATGCTGGGAAGCAGAAATTTGTAGTGGGGAACTTCTACAAATGGGAGATGACCGAAGAGAAAGACATCAAGCTGCAAATCAACGAGTACCACAAGTTGTTGGAGGAGCTGCGTGCTGAGAAGATTAACCTGCCAGATGAGTTCGTAGCTGGCATACTGATCGAGAAGCTGCCAGAAACATGGAGTGACTACAAACAGCAGTTAAAGCACAAACAGAAGCAGTTGTCCCTATCAGATCTTATTACCCACATAATAATTGAAGACACAAACAGAAAGGCCATACAAGCCGCAAAGGGAAAGGAAATAGCTGCCAAAGCAAACTTGGTGGAATCGAAACCGCGCTCCAAGAGGTATGATCCCAAAAACAAAAATAATAAGAATAAGAAATCTGATTACAAATCCAAGGACTCTAACCCCAAATTCAAGAAGAAAGGTAATTGTTTTGTCTGTGGAAAGCCAGGGCACTATGCGGCGCAATGCAGAGAAAGGGCTACTCAAAAGGGTGATAATCCTCCTAAGCCAAATGTGAATTTGGTTGAAGGAGATGATGGCAGTGATGATGAAGTCATAGCTGCAGTGGTCTCTCAAGCCCTTATTGTGACTGATGTGAAGAAATGGGTAGTGGACTCAGGAGCCACTAAGCACATCTGTGCAAATAAAGAGATGTTTACCTCCTTTGAAGAAGGGGAAGACCACATCTACCTCGCTAACTCCCGAACTGTCAAGGTTCAGGGAAAGGGAAAAGTGGTGCTGAAACTCACATCAGGAAAAACCCTGGCGCTGAATGATGTGCTGTATGTCCCAGATGTTAGGGCAAACTTAGTCTCTGTGGCGCTGCTTGGGAAAGCTGGGGTTAGAGTGTCGTTTGAGTCTGACAAGGTTGTCATGACTAAGAACAATGTTCTCATTGGGAAGGGATATTGTAATCAGGGTCTGTTTGTTTTAAGTGTTGCTGAAATTAATGAAAATGCATCTTCTTCTGCTTACTTGATTGATTCTTTTGACATATGGCATGCTAGATTAGGACATGCTCATAAATCATATATAAAGAGATTACAAAATCTTGGGTTAATTCATGGAATTAAAAGTAATGATTTTAACAAATGTGAAGTTTGTGCAGAAACTAAATTAACTAAGAAGCCACACTTTTCTACTCAGAGAGAAACTGAATTGTTATCTTTAATTCATACTGACTTAGGGGATTTAAAACAAGTTCAAACTAGAGGAGGCAAAAGATATTATATCACTTTTATTGATGATTTTTCAAGATATACTAAAGTATATTTATTGAGAAATAAAGATGAAGCTTTTGAAATGTTTCTTTTGTATAAAGCAGAAGTAGAAAATCAACTGAATAAAAAGATTAAACGAGTTAGGTCAGACAGAGGAGGAGAATATTTATTATTAAATGATTTTTGTGAAAAAGAGGGTATAATCCATGAAGTAACTCCTCCTTATTCACCTGAATCTAATGGTATAGCAGAAAGGAAAAATAGAACTTTAAAAGAAATGATGAATGCTCTGCTTGTGAGTTCTGCTGCACCTGATAACTTGTGGGGTGAAGCTTTATTGTCTGCTTGTTTTTTACAAAATAGAATACCCCATAGAAAAACTAAAAAGACACCTTATGAATTATGGAAAGGATTTGTGCCCAACCTCAAATATTTAAAAGTGTGGGGGTGTCTTGCAAAAGTTTTATTACCTGATTCTAAAAAGAGAAAGATTGGTTCTAAAACTTCTGATTGCATGTTTATTGGTTACGCTCAAAAAAGTGCTGCTTATCATTTTCTAGTTTTGAAAAGTGATATTTTGGATCCTAATACGATTGTTGAAACAAAAGATGCAGAATTTTTTGAACATATATTTCCTTTGAAAGTTGGGCGTGTCCCTAAAAGAGTTGAAAACTCTTCTTTGGAAAAAACTTCAAATGATAGTTTGAGTGAGAATTTAAGGAGAAGTAAAAGACAAAGAAAAGAAACATCTTTTGGAGATGATTTTTATACTTATTTAGTAGAAGGTGATCCAAAAATTTTCATGAAGCTATTTCTTCTCCGGATTCTCAGTTTTGGAAAGAAGCTATTAAAGCTGAAATAGATTCTTTAAATCAAAATAAAACATGGATTTTGGTTGACTTGCCTCCAGGAGCAAAACCTATTGGGTGCAAATGGGTTTTTAGGAAAAAATATTTTCCAGATGGATCAATTGATAAATATAAGGCTAGACTGGTAGCCAAAGGCTTTACTCAAAAAGAAAACATTGACTATTTTGATACATTTTCTCCTGTGACTAGGATTTCTTCTGTTAGAATCCTGATTGCTTTAGCTTCGATCCACAAACTTTTTATTCACCAAATGGATGTTAAAACAGCCTTTTTAAATGGTGATTTAGAAGAAGAAATTTACATGACCCAACCTGAGGGGTGTGTAGTTCCTGGACAAGAAAATAAAGTTTGCAAACTTGTTAAGTCTTTATATGGTTTGAAACAAGCGCCTAAACAATGGCATGAAAAGCTAGACCAAGTTTTGTTGAGTGGTGGCTTCTCTACTGTTGAGGTAGAACGTTGTGTCTATACAAAACTTGTAAATGGTGATTGTGTGATTATTTGCTTATATGTGGATGACATGCTTATTTTTGGTACTAGCATAAATGTTGTGTGTGAGACAAAATGTTTTCTTGCTTCAAATTTTGATATGAAAGATTTGGGTGAAGCAAAGGTTATATTGGGCGTTAAAATCATAAGGAATGAATGTGGTATTCTGCTTTCTCAAGAGCACTACGTTGAGAAAATCTTGAGAAAGTTCGAACACTATGATGTTTCTCCTATTAGCACTCCTTATGATTCCAATATGCATTTAACAAAACATGAAGGAGATCCAGTTGCTCAATCTAGATATGCACAGATCATTGGGAGTCTGTTGCATTTAATGAACTATACCAGGCCGGACATAGCTTATGCTGTGTGTAGGTTGAGCAGATATACTCATTGCCCAAGCAGTAAGCATTGGGAGGCTCTATTGAGGGTATTGAGTTACCTGAGAGGTACCATGAATTATGGTATACTATATAGTGGATTTCCCGCTGTATTAGAAGGATACAGTGATGCTAGCTGGGTTTCAGACTCAGATGAGACAAAATCCACTAGTGGCTATATTTTTAATCTCGGTGGTGGTGCAATAACATGGAAGTCAGCCAAACAAACTATACTAACCAAATCCTCGAGGGATTCTGAGTTTATTGCAATGGAGTTGGCTGGTTCTGAGGCTGAGTGGTTGAAAAACTTCTTAACGAATATTCCATTGGGTGAAAAACCAACACCATCAGTGTCTCTACACTGTGATAGCCAATCTGCGATAGCTACGGCTAAAAATAAAACCTTTAATGGTAAAAGTAGACATATTCGATTGAGACATAATATTATAAGGCAGCTGCTAAAAGATGGAGTAATCTCAATCGATTATGTGAGGTCAGAAGTGAACCTAGCGGATCCGTTAACAAAACCTCTAGGGAGGAAACAAATTTATGAAACATCGAGGGGAATGGGACTGAAGCCAATTTGAAATTAACAGCGATGGCAACCCAACCTTTGTGATTGGTGATCCCATGAAGAAGGTTCAATGGGTAAGAACAAGTCGTCTATTAGTTCTGCTAGCACTAAATAAACTAGTAGTCCCTTCCTATGGTGTGTGAGAAAGTGCTAGAATGCATTTTGGTGAGGCTGAGCGGAAGCTCTTAATGATTTCATAGTCTCACAGGACGGTGTGCTCATTGCAGGTACACTTAATGAAATCACCTCTACGAATGTGGAGTGGGGCCGCTCCTATGAGATCGTGGCAAAATCTCTAGAGCATTCGTTATGCACCAGGCACGCGCATGGCCGTTTTAACGCGCAAAAACGCTGTTAACAGCAGAAATGTGGGGGTACAGTCTGACTATTAGTACCTCTAGTACACACCAAGAGATGTTGGTTTTAAGTTCAAAGGACCACCAGATACAATGATTGTACTCATGTGTGTAACTCAGCTAATAGTATTTTCTTTGACACATGTGGGGGATTGTTGTGATATTTGTGGAGGTGTGTCAAAGAAAAGGTATCATATTAATTGGTAATGTGGGGATTAGAATGAGCACATTCTTAATTAGGATTTTGTGAAAATTCAAATATTATTTTGAAATGAAAGAGCATATCAAAATAATATTTGTTATTAGCATTAGTGAATAAAAACTGAATATTAAATCATCATCATCAATGGTTTTAATACTTCAAAGATGGAGCAACAAAACCTCAACGGACGTCCATGGTTTCTATGCATTAAAAGTATCAAAACAGTAACCCCTAAGCATTGAAGCTCCATTATCCGAACAGTTTTCTAGTCTTAATGTCTCACCAATTTCAAAATTGCAAAACGGTCAAATCATAAACTTATAATGCATTATAAAGCTTGCAACGGATGTCCATGGGAAGGGATATAATTCCACCGTTTCAACCATGTATCATCAATTCTTTTATTCGATTTTAATTTTTGAATTGATGGGAAAAACGTAACATTGAATATCATGTTCTATGCCATCATGGGGGCCAACGTTCATTTTGTTTTGGAACTTAGATAAGGGGCTTTGGCAAAGGTGCAAAGCACACACAGCTCTAGAGTTTTGAGCTCCTCTCTTCCCCCTCTTGTGTGCTCTCTTACTTGCTGAGTTTACTACTATCTTCTGCTGTTCTGCTCACCCTGTTATACAGGAAGGATCCGTTTAATCCTGGGGAGTGACGCATCCTTATCTACCGGTGGTTGCGGAATAGCTCTTAAGGACAGCGTCCTTAGGACGTGACTCGGATTAATTATTTATTTTGCAGGTGCTGCCGCCAACACTTCTTCATTATTTCATAATAATATAATATTGCTAACTAAAATATAGTTAAATCAACTGTCCAGCGTCCACAGATGAGTTTGATGAAAGACAGACAGCTACTTCAAACCCTTTCAAGTTTCAACCACCTCGCCCCTTCACTTCATTCCGAAACCCAGCCTTCTCAGCTGAAGCATTTCAAAATCCCTATTTTACCCCTCTCCTTATTAAATATTCTCTACTCTGACTCTCATGCCATCCTAAAAATATATGAAAATTGACATTATTTATTCGTCCCCTTTTACACACACACACACACACATATATGCCTTTTCATTTCTGTAATAATATTCGATATGGCAATTTTTTTGGTAAGTGTAATTGTTTGCAATTAATACTCATTCTAATTAATCTACTTGGAACAATACTTAATTAGCATCTTAAACATCAATTAGATGCAAGAGTAATCACGCCAGTCCTTAATTAGAAACTTTTAACTGCTTCATTGATATTAATCCCTATTTTCTGATTTACTCCTTCGGTTTTTAATATAAGACCTATTTAACTGATTTGATTATATTAAGAAAGTTAGGTCAGTTAGTTAATTATAAAAAATATTACGTATTTTTCCTAAAATACTATAATTATCTTCCTTAATATCCTGTCTTCTTATCCTACTTGATTATGGTGAACTGAATATCAATAAAAGGTAACTTAAAAAAACTAATAAATATGAGAAATAGGTCTTACATTTAGGACCAAAATCAATTTAACAATTATGTCTTATATTAAAGACAGTAGAAATATAATAAAAACCATTTATTTCTAAAAAAAAGTGCTTTATAATCAGAGTTGGAGGGAGTATTGAAATCTAAACACTTATTGTTGTATTAGAACACACACCCTTATATGTGTACTATTTTTATTCCCTAATATAAAAGCTAGATAATTAATTTGTAAATATTAAGAAAATTAATTAAGTTAGTTAAATACATGAGTGTTGTCTCTTTTCTAAAATTTAATACACTTGTTAATCATATATATGCATTAGAATAGAAACCCTTTAACATGTGTAATTACTACAGGTCTATATTTTGGGCAAACATGAATAAATATAGAAAACAAAATGAATTAAAATCTTATATTTATGATCAGATTGAGTATCCAACTAATTTTTATGTTTTGAATTGGAGATAGCATGTGTATATCATTTTTCAGGTTCAAAATATTTCTCTGGTCTTATTTAAGTCATTTCATGAATGTACGATTTTACCTTCACTTCTCTTCTCTCATTCTCAATATCTAATGTGCACTATCAATAAATAAATAAGGGTGAAATTAAAAAATAATACTGCATCTGTCCTTTTTCATAAGAAATAATTATATTTAAGAAAATTTTTTAAAAGACATTTAAATAATCTAAATTCTTATTTAAGTTATTAAATTTGTCAAATTCCTAATCAAGTCATATGACCCAAAGAACGATTCTAAAATTCTATAAAATGGCTATAATGCTTTGTTTCATTAGAAACCTAAATAAATGAGGATTTTCTATTATTTTCGCATTGTATAAGATCTCTAAACAAGAACAAACTTAGTATCTACTATTACAAAGTCAAATAATTAATCAATCAACTAACATTGAGTTAGTTTTTATATTAAATATTCCTCATTTAATCCTGATAGTTTTATGCTCGCAAAAAGTTATTATTGAGAATTAAGACATGTTAATTGTGAAATGAAACGCATTAATTTTTAAGGTTATATTGTGATAAAAATTTATTCAAAGGGTTATTATAAGTGTGTTATGAAGACAAAAATTTATTAATTTAGAATTGAAATATATTTAATTATGAAATGAAACATGTTAATTTTTAAAATTATATTGTGATTATGTGTTATTCAAAGATTTTTGCAAGTATGTTATGGAGACAAAAAGTTATGAGTTTATATTTGAAACATGTTAATTGTGAAATAGAACATGTTAATTGTCAAGGTTGTATTATGATCAAGTTTTATTAAAAACTTATTGTAATTGTGCTAGGGAAACATAAAATTGTTAGTTTAGAATTGAAACCTGACAATTGCGTAATTGAACTTGTGTATTTTTAAGATTTTATTGTGATTGAATTTTATTAAAAAAACTTGTGCAAATATGTTATGGAGATAGAAAGTCGTTAATTTATAATTAAAATGTGTTAATCGTGAAATGAAATATGTTAATATAAAATTCTTCTCTTTTGGTTTATAATAAAAAAGGCATTAGACTTATTCCATAAAATCTTAAAATTTTTTTTAGGTCATGCGATTTGGTTAAGAATTTGACCAATTTAATGACCCAAATAAAAATTTGGATTATTTAAATGCCTTTTTAAAGCATTTTCTTAAATAATTTTTCTCGTATCTATAAATATAAAAACAATTTTTTTTAACTTTTAAATTAGTCTTTTCATTTTTATCCTTATTAAATACATGACACTCATTATCTTTCAATAATAAATTTTTTACTTGTTATCTTTCATGTACTCTCTTTACTGGCACGGAATCTCTCTATTGATAAATATCTCCATTGAGCCTCCATTTACATAAAACGCAGTGTCTAACATCTTTTTTTTTTTTAAAAAAAAAAACTAAACGCTGGCCTCACTTCAAGCCTTCAAAGAGACAAACCATGATACAAACCACAGCACTTAAACGTTGTTTTCAAGGGAAAAGAAATAAAAGCGGTATTAAGAAAATAATAAAAAAATATTGGGAAAAAATAAAAGCGGTATTAAGAAAGTAATTTAAAAAATTGAAAATAAATATTTTATTAAAAATTTAATTGGCAAATGGGATCTAAAGACTTTGTGCAACTTAACTTCTATTATGTACAATTTAATTTCATTTGTGTGTAATTTATCTTCTCTTACGAGCAATAATCTTCCTTTATACGATGTGCAACTCAATTTCCTTTTATGCAAAAGAAATTCTTTTATGTGCAAGTCATCTTCTCTATACGCAAACTAATCCCTTATATCTAAATAATATTTTGTGCAAATCATATTCCCTTTATGCAACTTACTTTCTTTTATGTGCAACTAATATTTCCTTGTGCAATCAATCATCACAGAGATCATTTGCTAATTAAATTTGTAATGAGGAATTTATCCCCAATTGTTTCTTTTTTTTAAACCAATATTACTCTACTCAGTGCTTTAATAAAATGCATAATTTGTATTAAAAAATTGTTATCAGGTAAAAAAAGTATTAAAAAATTGTTAACTCTAAATCCAAATGAGGAAGCAAAAGGAAGCACAAAAGAAACAGATGAATTGTAGCACTAGCATGAACAAGAAGAACTGAGCTGGATGACTTCATCTAGGAGGATTTAAGTTCATTTGTGAAACTGCACATGTAATATAGTCTATAAGCAAAAAATGTCATGTAATTTTATTGTAATAAAAAAATTATTTGGAAAAAATTATCTCAATCTTTTCAATATATTTTCATGTGGAGATATGATTTATCTTTGTTAAATGCTTGACTAAATTCTAATGCTTCAAGTGACTTTACATTATAATCCGCTGGACTCTACAAGAACAAAAAATAAAATGAAAACATCACAATATGTTTGAAATAAACTGCTCAAGGACTTGAAGTATGGGAGACTCACCATCATTAATGTTGTGAATGGCATTTGACCTAGTTCATGTGTATTTGAGATCAATGGACCATGTTGCATTGGCATTGGTGTATTCAACATCGAGGGACCATATTGCATTGGTGGTAGACTGTTTGACACAGAGATGCCATATTGCCCTGGAATTGGTGTATTTGAAACAGGAGGCCATATTGCATTGGCAATGGTGCACATGACGTACTAGAACCATGTTGCATTTGATCTGGTATATTTGATATAGGGGGTTATATTGCACGGGCACTACTGTACATGACATAACAGGACCATGTTGCACTGACAATGATGTAGGTTTATCATGTTGTACTAGAGTTGACGAGCTAGCTATTTCCAATGTATTTTGAGTCTTCTACAACAATATTAAAAAAAAAATCTCATCAAAGAAACATGATGTTATATTGCTGTTTATTTTTAAAAAAATCAATCTAAAAAATTTTTACCTTTGAAGATTGCGAAGACTTATTACTAAACTTTTCAAATTTTTAACTTTTCCTCTTCTCATATTAGGCTTGTCAACCCAACTTTTATTAATCTTTTTGCATTCTCTCTTTTTGAATCCAATACGTTGATCATCATTCTTACTATCATCATTATCAATATCACCTTCATTGGTAACACCATTTGATGAGTGTTTAATAAGAAGTGCAGACACTTTATTACGAACTTCTAGCACTGCTTAATGAACCATAGAGAAAGTTTCTGGACACTCAGATGCATCAGTTGCTAATTTTATCAGCATTTGACACAATTGCTTATATCGATTTGAGCATTCTAATTTAGGGTCAACCTCAATTTCCTTTCCCTTGTTATCATACACCACACCACATCTTGCTTCTCTTGTCCACCTCTTTGAAATATACTTATGTGGAAGTAGCTTGATATCGTGGTCATATAATATCCTCAGTGCATGACAACATAATATTCCCCATTGTTCAAACTTTTTACAACTACAACTACAAGTAATGGTAGCCTCCTTCTCTTCTCTTGGTGGTTCAAATGTCAATCTCCACTCTCCCTTCTTATCAATCCTTGTGATAACATAATCGAATACAATAGCATCATCATCATATTCTTTTATCTTTCTTTCTTGTCTCTCTTTTATACAGATAGCATCACGTAGATCATACTCCTCCTAGAACAAGTCAAAAAGTGGAGGAGTGTAGACTTGAGAAAGTTGTTGAAGCATAGTTGAACTCTTCAAAATCAACCTCGGCAATTTTTGATGTGAGTTAAAATCACTCTTCAATTCATTATACTGTTTATCCACAACAGCTTGTTCAAAAGCTTCAAGGAATTGATTGATATCCCATTTAGGATTTGTGCAATTTTTAATAAATGAATTGATACTTTCACCGAGTTATGTGCTCTTAATACCAAGAGTCTTTGAGTCCTTCATATAACATGCTGCCTACTTTTTTTTAACTCGTAAATAGATATCAATCATGGATTATCTACTATATTACAATTTGATAATAATGCTTTCCATGCTTCCTCAAATATTCTTACTTCATCACAGTGATACATGCACCAACTAATCTTACCCTAAAAATGAGAGTCACCTTTCATTAAATTTCCAAGATGTTTTACCACGTTTCTATTAGTATGAAATGTGCACAAGCCATGCTATACATATGGCATCACTTCTTTCAAGGCTCATGCCATTGCGGCATCTTGGTCGGTAAATATAGTAAATGGCATTTTCTTCTTATGTGCTTCCAGAAAAGTTTCAAAAAGCCATTCAAAAGACTGAATGGTCTCATCATATAATAAAGTAGTACCAAATATCACTGTGTCTCTATAATGTTTAAAACCTGAGAAAATGGCAAGTGGTCTATTTTCATGATTTGTAGAGTATGTTGTATCAAATGAAATAACATCTCCAAAACAAGCATAACCTATCAACATGCGTGCGTCCGCTCAAAACACATTAGTTATTTTTCTTTCTGAATCCATTTGATAAGCATGAAAGAATGAAGGGTTTTCTGTTAGTTGTTGTTGGAAATAATGAAATAGACATCCAGCTTCACCATAAACCATTCTTCGTTTCCTCCTTGATGTTAAATAACTCTTTACATCATCGTTAGTATAGCCCAAATTAGCCCTCCCTCCTGCATATTTATTCATTAAATTAAAAGATTTCTTTTGCTTAATCCCAACATCTTCAGCAATCTCAAATGCATAGCCTTGTGCTTTTGGTAAATTCCTTTGTGATGCCAACATATGAACAGTTTCATGAGGCTCTAGAGAATGATTATGGTCCAAAAACAGTTCAGTAATTTTATATCTTTCATTTACTTTTCTAACTATCATTCTGACTTCACATCCCGTTCTTGTCTCCTGTCGAGGCTTCTTAGTTTTGAAATCTCTTTTATCTGGTTTCCTCACTCCTTCCTTATGAAAAACATATCTATAATATGTGATAGAACCATCTTTTCTACTCTTATTAGAGTTTTCTTTTCTAACACCAAATCCCATTCTTCTCCCATAGCCAATCCAATATTGCCATGCCTCTTCTGTATTATTAAATTCAAGACCAAGTATGGGAACTATATTGGTATTCATTACTTAAAACTTGAAGATAAGCTGAAAAAAGAAACATAAAAAAAAAGAAAAAGAAAAAACATCAATGTAGATCACTATGAAAAATCAACGTTTGAATAAAAAATAGAATAAATATAAAAGTAAGACTTGAACGAAATTCCTCCTAGGCATCCATGAATTCACGAACAATTCCACAATTTTGAATAGGAGAGTTTCTAGATTATTAAAGACAAATTTTAACATTGAAGAGGAAAAAACATAGATAAGAACAGCTGGAGAAAATTTTTATCTAACCTTGTTTGCTTGTTCTCGTAAACCACCGTTTAATCATTCTTGTAAATTCTTGTAAATTCAAGAAAATTATCATTCTAGTTGCTGTTCCCATTAAATAGTAGGGTTGGCGCAGAAATTTTCCTTCAAGTCATGCCAGCATTTAGTATATTTTTTTTAAAAAAATGTTAAACGCTGCGTTTTATATAAATAGAGGCTCAATGGAGAGATTCCGCGCCGCTCTCTTTACAAACAAGTGTATAATTAAAAAAATATGTATATATGTTACACACTTATTGCTTTTAACTAGCTTTAACTAACATTTTAAATTGCATGATTTTAATATTGCTTCTTATAATAAGGCATGGAAGGAGTAGTTAATAACGGTAGAAAAATCGTATCCCCTCCAATCCAAAATAAAAGTCATTAATCAATTCATTAATATAAAAAAAATGATAGTTAATTCATTAAATGTGTTTCAAATTAAAAATATTTTAACTTTATTCATATTAAATGAGGTTGTAAAGGAAATAGAAAAATATAAAGAGTCATATTGAAATATTAATTACGGGAACAAAATTAATAAATAAGGATTAATTACTCATTAATAGCTTATATTTTAAACCAAATTTTTTTTTTTTTAAGAGTATGGGAGGAGGGAATATTATGAACCTAGAATTTCTTCCACAGGGTACCCAAAAGACCAAAACCAATATTTTGGATCAAAGGAGTGTATAACATACATGCATATATTTTGGATCAAAGGAGCGTATAACATACATGTAAAGCCAACAGGGGTTGGGTCTAGTGGAAAGAGCTAGTCCCTCACAATGTGATGAGCCAGGGTTCAAATCTCCGCTGAGAGAGGTGTCCACATTTAGTGTCTGACAGTGTCTCGAATATGATTACCTCCAATAGGAGGATACCTATGTTTCAGGAAAAAAAAATTGATAACTTTGGGCCCACAGCCATGATTTGTACCATACCACAGCTCAGCATCACGTGAAAATTGCGTGACACCTCATCCTTTAATGCGATCGCCGTTATCCGCTCCCCTATTCCTTACACCTGGTCCCCTGTGCTGTGGGGCCAGCTCGCCAGAAGCAGGTGGCATTTGTCACCACTTTGTCTTCTTCTCATTTGTCCCCTATTTCCTGCATCTTGTTGCGTCTTTCATCTTCATTTTTCTTAACCTATTTTACTAATTTCTTAAACTACACTTTTTAATATGATCACAGTTTTTAAAAAAATTTTATGTTTATATATAAAAATAAATTTATCTCCTTAATTTATTTTCATAAAAATGCAAAATGCTTTGTCATTTTTTTATGTACACAACAAATGTGTACTCTTGAGCAATAAATGAATATAATTTAGAGAAATTTTGGAAATAAATGGTGTGTTTCTTTGCTAACTTCAAGTGTTCATACATTACCCAAAAAACAGATGATTACTAGCGGAATTAGCAGTAAAAAAATTATTTCATCATTAATTTTTAACATGTAACTAACAAAAATTCCATTACTAAATTTAATGACGGATTAGCGATAAAATTTTTCTGCCGTTAATATTTGTGACGCATTAGTCACAAAATTTCATTTCATCACCAATTTTTCAGAAACTTTGTTAATAAATTTTTAACAACATAATTTTTTCGTCAGAAATTTCTATCACTGATTTTCGTTATAAAATTTTTAGCGATAGAATTTTTCTTCACTAATTTTTGTCACAGAAATTTTCCTCAGTAAATTCTATAGTTAATCACATGTTTTTTTTAGTGATAAGGCTTGCAATAGCTCTTCTCAATTATTATTTTTTTGTTGAAATTCTTCTCAATTATCAGTAGCCACTTCTGATCTTCATAACTTTTTCTAGTAAATATGACATGCTAATAAAATAATATTAGAAAACCTAATCTTCAAATAGTTTTAGTTGATTTTTCATCAAATATTTGTATGTTTTATTACATCCTTATAATTTCACTTAGTTTCAATCATATTCCTTTAATTTTTTTAAGGAAGTATATGTTTGATTCTCTAAGCCGACATCAAGTTTTAGTTCAGTTGATTAACACCATTAGTTTTACTAACGAAAATAGTTAGCTCAACAAAATTAAATGGTGATTCTACAATTAAATGCTACCAAAATACGCTTAAAATATGCTTCTTTTTTTTTTTTTACCGGACTTAAAATATGCTTCTTTAATATAGCTTTTTTATGTTTTTGAAAGATGACTTGTTATTGAAAGTCTAGATCAGACACTCTTACAAATTCAATTTTTTAAAATTATGCTATAAAATATTACTTTTAACATGTAAAATAAAAAATATACTACCTCCGGTCCTAATTATAAAAGCTAGTTAATTAATTTGATGAGATTAAAAAAATAAGTTAAATTAGTTATTTATAATAAATAAGTGTTGTTTTTATTAAAATATCCTTACTAATCAAATGTATTAGTTAGAACTACTATTATTAAAAAGATTATTTTGGAAATAAATAAATAAATATGAGAAATAAAGTAGATTAAGGTCGTATAATTAGAACCGAGATAAAAATAAAATAAAGTCTTATATTAAAGACGGGAAGTAGTATTGAATTATTTAACTATTGACCTGTGAATATGCCTATCATCTTTTACATTAAATTATTCAATTATTGACTCCAGAGTACCTGTTTCATCATTATGGATCCCAAATAGCTTTTATTTGGGGAAAAAAAGCAGAACTACTTCCGGGTGCCAAGTATAAAATTTAATTTCTCGTGTAAATAATACTCCTTTAGTTTTTAATATAAAATATATTTAACTAATTTTATTAAATTAAAAAAGTTAGGTAAGTTAGTTAATTATCAAAAATATGATATGTTTTTTTTTAAATACGATAATCATCTTTCTTAATATTTTCCATTCCTCTCTTACTTAATTATAATTAAAAGAGTATCAATAGAGTAACTTACAAAAAATGATAAATATAAAAATAAGTTTTACATTTAAGACTAAGATCAAGTCAATAATTATGTCCTATATTAAGGATCGGAAGAATATAATTTATAGTATAATTTGTACTACAAACTAAATCTTATATTAAGAGGATGTTTGGATAAAAAGTAAAGTATGATATTAAAATTAATTTTATGTTAAAAATATACTACCTTCGGTTCTAATTATAAAAGCTAGTTAACTAATTTAAAGAAATTAAGAAAAAAAAGTTAAGTTAGTTATTTGTAGTAAATAGGTGATGTCTTTCTTAAAATATCCTTACTAATCAAATATATTAGTTAGAACTACCATTATTATAAAGACTATCTTAGAAAAAAAAATATAAATATAAAAAACAAAATCAAAAATAATAATATAGACTCGTATAAAAACACATTTTGTACAAAAACATAGTTTTAAAAGCAAGTTTCCAAAACAAGGAGTAGTGGGGTCCTAGTAAAACAAGTGCTGTCAGCGGACAGCTTCTGTCGCATGTGATTGATATGGGCGTCGTGTGAAATGAAGACGAAAACCCAAAAGGGACAGCGTAATATTTGGACTTTATTGGTGGGCCTGGTTGGGCCTTGGGACCCATGTTTCTTCCTCGTGATTCATGACTGGAGTGCAGGGTTACGCCTCTCTCTCCCTTTTTTTAAAATCTTGATTTGTCTTTTTCCCCCCTCAAATACGCACGCTTATCTTGCGACTATGTTGAATTATCTAGATACTCTCCTGTTTTTAATATAAGACCTAATTATTGAGTTGATTTTAGTCTTAAATATAACACCCATTTCTTATATTTATCAATTTTCTCTAAATTACCCCTATGGATACTTCCTCAACCATAATTAAGTAGAAGAGGGACATGAGGTATTAAGAAAGATGATTATAGTATTCTAAGATGTCACATTTTTTATAATTAACTAACTTACCTAACTTCCTTAATCTAATCAAATTAGTTAAATAAGTCTTATATTAAAGATCGAAGAAGTATTTTTTATTAAAAAATAATTAATTTTTTTTAATGAATAGAAACTTCTTAAGGGTTAACAATAGTTATATATTTTTTAATTCCATTACGTTTGTTATATTTCGCAAGTGAGATTTCGGGATGACTGGTTTAAATTAAAAAAATAATTGGTTGTTAGATAATCACCCTAACTCACTTTTTTTTTTGGTTCTAATCAGAGACGAAATGCATTAAGTCAAAGGAGAGTTTACAAACTGAAAAGAACCAAAAGACAAGGAACATAAAGATAAAAGCCCTGGATCAAAGATGGGGGAAAAAATTGCAACGCACAACTTTAATACTAATGGCTTATTTGGTATCATGGAAGAATGTTTTATGGAAGTTGAAGTGAAAATGGAAGTGGGTTTTAAAGTGTGTTTGTTATGATTATGGAAGTGATATATCGTTTTAAATGTATATTATGAAATGACCAAAATACTCTCAGCTGAGGGAAACAAACCATCGTCTTCCTCTCAACCTCTTGAATCCTCCTCCTCTTCATTGTTCCATTTCCAGAAACAAGTTTTAACATCCACAATGTACAAGAACAACAATCATTAACCAGAAATTTAATTAGAAATGAAGCACCAGAAGCAATCAATCTCAGTGAAATCAAACTTCAGTGGAAAGATTGAAAGAAAAATCATCTTCATTTCCTTCCCCGAGACCCAAAACAAATTGCTCTGAATGGCTTTGTTCTTCTGCGTTTCGAAGGATTTGGAAGGAAGTGCTGGATCCCATATTTGATGGAATTGACACTTTCGTAGAAGCCAGGCAGGCCAAAAGCTCACTTCCATTGCCAATTCCAATTCCATCTCCTCCGTTCAGTGGTACCAAACGGGGCACTAAGAAGAGAATTCCACAAACTGAATGTCCTGCCCAACAACATTGAAACTCTATCCTTTCAAAGAAGGTAAGCTGATTGGAGATTTGTCAATACACTACATGTGAAGATCTCCCTTCCCATTCCCAATATTGTACGTTAAAGTATATGAGTTGATCCAACTAAGGGCAGCTTGAAAACATCGACCATAAAATAAGAAACCCACCGCATGCCGTTTCCTCCAGAGAATCTGATGCACAATTTTTCCATCCAAGCAACATATTACAATGCAAAACTCGACTTGGACTCTTGAATCTGTGATTGTGAATGTGTAAATTTGTTCTAAAAGTTTTATTGAAGAGTGTTAGGCATCCGAAAGTTTTTATTTTTTTTTTGTGCAAAGGTACCCCAGAAGTTTAAAATTATAGCAGTGTTTTCTGTTAAAAATATTAATGGTCAATGTTAGTTTTCT
Organism: Neltuma alba; assembly: GCF_004799145.2. Classification (NCBI taxonomy): domain Eukaryota; kingdom Viridiplantae; phylum Streptophyta; class Magnoliopsida; order Fabales; family Fabaceae; genus Neltuma; species Neltuma alba. The sequence continues at coordinate 39,109 of NW_021634506.1, read as the reverse complement.
TAAATAATAGGGGCAATATTCTTACGATTTTAAACTTTTTGGAATAAATTTATACTTAAAAAAATTTTGGTTATCTAATGCTTCAAAGTAAAAATTTTCGGGATAAATTTGCACCTTAATAAAAAAATAATATATTCATATTCCTCCGGTCCTTAATATAAGACATATTTAACTAATATGATTAGATTAAGAAAGTTAAGTAAGTTAATTAATTATAAGAAATATGACATATTTTTCTTAAAACACTATAATTATTTTTCTTAATATCCTCCCTCCTTCACTTACTTTATTATTGTTGAAAGAGTATCCGTAGGGGTAATTTTAAAAAAAACTGATAACTATGAGAAATATGTCTTATATTTAGAATCAAAATTAATTTAATAATTAGGTCCTATATTAAAAAAAAAGAGGAGTATTATGCATATTTTTAAGTTAAAGAGTACTTTGAGAAGGTACTTTGTCTGAAAACGAGTTAGTAAGGGGTGATAACTATAAGAAATATGTCTTATATTTATAATCAAAATTAACTTAATAATTGGGTCCTATATTAAAAAAAAAAGAGGAGTATTATGCATATTTTTAAGTTAAGGAGAACTTTGAGAAGGTACTTTGTCTAAAAACGAGTTAGTAAAGGGTGATAACTATGAGAAATATGTCTTATATTTATAATCAAAATTAACTTAATAATTAGGTCCTATATTAAAAAAAAGAAAAAAGAGGAGTATTATGCATATTTTTAAGTTAAGGAGTACTTTGAGAAGGTACTTTGTCTGAAAACGAGTTAGTAAAGGGTGACTTCAGCCGATTAGCAATATCCAAAAAGAAGGCCTTGTCAATTAATGACATGCCAAGACGTTCCATTGGCATGGCAGCTAGGTCGCTCTCATAAGAATGGTCCCGGCCTAACAAGTACACAAATTATTGCGTCCTTTCTCCTCTCCTAACCAAATACCCAAATGCTCAGCCTAGCACGCGTTTACATTTCAAAAGAATCTTTTCAAAAAAATCATAACTTACGTAATAGAAAATAAATATATTAGAATAAGTTTTATTTTAACTCATGTAAATGTTCTTATGCATAGTTGACATAAGCAGCTCAAAACCATATAGTCACGTTATACAGGTGATGAAAAACAATGAGACACGTAGCCCTGGGACAGATTATTCTAGAGAAAAACAAAATATGAAGATCAACTTAGAGATCTGCAATCTTGGGCTTGGAACTGCATTTGGGCTTGTGTTCTAACAAAGACAATGAAGCCTGGGTTCGAGGATTGAAGAGCAGGCGCTCACCTGGATGGTCAGGAATGGATAACACCCAGTATCTTGAATGTCTATTAAATAGTGAAAAATCAATGGGATTGCATTCAGTTTGAGGGGGGGGGGGAGCTAATTCCTCACTGTGTGATTTTACTGAGAAAAAACCCATATTTAGTGCTCAACAATACTTTGAATAGAATTGTCTCCTGCGTAGTACCAAAAAAAGTGACAAGAAGACATTATGCTATATGTGTGGGTTAAATGAGAGTAAGTAAGAAGTTGAAAGACCATGAAAAAGGAAAAAGATAGTAGGGCTAAATAATGTGATTATGAAAAGTTTAGAGGCAAAAGTATAATAAGATTAAATATCATGCCAAAATAAAATTATGAAAAATATGTGTGGGTTAAATGAGAGTAAGTAAGAAGTTGAAAGACCATGAAAAAGGAAAAAGATAGTAGGGCTAAATAATGTGATTATGAAAAGTTTAGAGGCAAAAGTATAATAAGATTAAATATCATGCCAAAATAAAATTATGAAAAAATGCCCAAACAGTTGAGAACAATTCAAGAAAATCCTGATAAAATAGGACAGAGCTTTTCAAGGTATTTTTGAGGCCTAAATAAATTATATAAAATGAAAATATCTCAAAAAATGATGTATTTGGCTAAAAAGCCAATTTTCAAGTGAAATTTTAAGTAAAGGGAGGAGAAAATAATTATTAAAATCATGTAAGGAACCAGAAAAATTGAGAAAAATCATAAACCATGAATTTAAGAATTTATAAATATTATGAAGCAATTTATTTTCCAGAAAGAGTTATGATAATTTTCAAGTTAATTTCTGAGAATTAGGGACATATTTTCCCGAACATTCAAGGAAAACTAGTTACAGATTAATATTTGGCCTGAAATGTTTAGGAAAATTATTTCATAAAGAAAAGAATCTAATTAATATAGAAAATCCATATGAAGTATTAATGATTAATTTTTAAAATTTATTTGGTGTTTAAGTCACAATTGAGAAGTGGTTAAAATGATAAATTCACATCCCAAGCTCAGAAATAAATTTGGGCCCTGACCAAGCCCAACTTGTAGAGCTTGAGATGTTCTCCACCAGACCCAATGGCCTCTGATTATATGTATTTGGACCAAGGAGAAAAAGGACAAAAGGGAGGATAAGTAAACAAAATATCAGTTCCCCTCCCCCCCCTTCTGTTTTCGATTAGAAAGGCCAAATGACACTAATGACAAAAGAAGCAAGGAAAAAAGTTCGCTGTTTTAAAAGAGAGAGAATGTGATTCCAAGTGAAAAGAGTAAGGATTTAATGATCCAGTGGAAAATAGATGATCCCCTTTTGTCTTTGAACCCATCGAAAATGTTGGAGAGGCTGAACTCGAAAGCACACAAAGAAGAACACATTAGTTTCCTTTCATTTGATGAGCTGGAGAGACAGAAGAGAGTTGAGGAACGAAGAGAGGAAGAAGAAGAAGTAATCAAATTAAAGCGTATTTCCATCAATATCTCCTCCTGTGGCTGCGTTTTCTGCAAGTAGATGATCAATGAGGAGTTGAAATCTGGTTTTCGTAGAGAGAAGAAGCCATAGCGAAGCATGAATAAACAATACATGAATAATATAGGTTTTATTGGTTGTTTCATGGCTTGCATGTTAAATATTGTTGTTGAGGAAGACATTTTTAAATCTGAACTTTCTGTTTCTGGGGAATCTTGTTCGGTTTTCTGACGGAGATTGCATAGAATATAAGTGTTCAAATGCTAAAGTAGATAATAAAAATCAAGGAAGAAGTTAGAGAGAGAAAGGTAAAGAAGACACAAGTGTGAGAGAATAAAAATGGCCACATCATCTTTAACAAGCTTTTATACTATTATTATATTCCAAATTGTTACCGCCATCCAAGTACAAATGCAAATATACAGAAAACAACAGAATAAGAAGATGATGACAATAGAAGCACCACCAAATCATCATCATCATCAATATCCTTAATTATTATTATTCAAAGCGACACATGTTTTGCGAGTACGCTATGAAGATCATGAAGAAGATCTTGAACGTCCTCAATTCCCACAGAAACACGCACAATATCTTTAGTCAAACCCATCCTTAGTTTCTCCATTTCTGGTATGTTGGAATGGGATGTGTACCAAGGCAAGCATATGGAGGATCCTACACCACCTATATAGACAACAACAAAATTAACTAGAGAAATATATATATATATATATATATATATTTATATATATCATGTCACGTGTGCCCTATAATTGACTAATTTACTTGACTTGTTTACTAGACGACTAGAAAAATCGCAAGGCCAGACGAAAAACCATACAGAAGTTGACATGCATGCTAGCTATGAAATTTGTCATTATATAACAACAATATTCTCTATACACCCTATTTCTTATAAGATTTTGATTAATTATGATATATATATATATAATAACTCTCAAAGTGAAGAAATATATGCAAATGATAAGGTGTATTGCCCAAGTTAAAATACTTACCAAAACTAACTGTCATGCTAAAGTATTTAGTCTTTTCAACAATCTGCTTTGAGAGTGGTAATGAGCCTGTTTTAAAGCTAATCACAGATCCTGGTCCTGATGCCTGCAGTGAAATATATATCATTTCAGGCATATATCAAAAATATTATTATTGTTCAATTACAACAGGTAAGTAACATATGTATACCTGAGATTTATGCAAATCATATCCAGGATGATTCTTAAGACCAGGATAGTTTGTTTCCTTTATTTTTGGATGTTTGGCAAGAAAATCAGCAATAATTTCTGCATTTTTCTGCAAAATATAATATGTTGACCTTAACTCACTTTTTTTTTTGGTAGAAATAAATATTGTCACTATAAAGGACCAAATCAAAACATCATTCAAAATTCATTAGTCTATGCAAACCACATTGTATAATTTTATAATAATCAAGCAATGATATCAAAAAGAAAAGAAAAACGAATCATATTATGTTTTGAATAAAACTAGTATAGATAAGCATGGAAAACGATTGTGAACAAACAAAAATTAAACCATTCGTTCATAGCATTCATAATTAACAAGTCTCTCTATAACTTGTCTTTATTTCACTTTGTAACTATTATATATATACATATATATATATATATAAATGTATACGTACGGGGGCTATATAAACAAACCAGTTTGTCAAATAAAGGAATCGTACTTGTATAAATTAGAAGGAAAATAGACACGTTGTGCACATATAGACTTGAAACTATGAGTATAACAATGAGGCACATAATGTTTTATTAGGTACCTGTTTTTCGTTAACTCGCAGGGCCATAGTTTTGATTCCTTCCAAACATATCCAAGAATCCTTCGGAGACAAACCGCAACCCGTTGCATTTTTAAAAGAATTTATGTGATCGGCCAAGCTTTAATTTACAAAATGATCGATGAAAATCAAAGGGAACAAAAAGGTTCACATGATCAGTTGAATAAAAAATGGAAAATAAAGAGAACAAAAAAAAAATACAAAGAAAAAGAGCTCGTCCTACTCTTTCCTATTCGTAGCGAGGCTACGAGCCAGGCAACTACTGTTTCCAGCAATGAACTTTGTAGCTGAATGCATAACAATATCTGGAAACCAAAAAAATAAGGAAAAAATAGTATCACTTAATTAGTGATTAAATCTTAAGTGTGTTTTTGTTTTTGTGTGTGTGTATTTATATATATACTCCATAATCTTAGCAAGTGTGTTATGATGAAATACCTGCTCCAAGGTCCAATGGCTGACTTAACACAGGAGACATTACACTATTGTCAAGAAATAAAATAGCTCCATATAAATGAGCTATCCTCGCTATTTCCTGCACATAAATCAACAAAATTAAAGAGATTTTTTTATTATTAATGCCACTATTGCTTTTACACAAGTCATGCATATTATTATTTGAGGACTTGGTAAGGGTTAATTATGTAGTGATGGATCACAAAAAAAATAAAAAACACTTCAAACCTACAAAGAAATTAAAATAACTCACTTTGATATTAGATATTTTTAGCTGATTGCTGGGAGTTTCCAGCCACACCAACTTAACCTTATCAGACATAGCTTCCTTAAACTTCTCTATATCACTTGTGTCTACTTTCCTGTCCATGCAAAGCAATAATAATAATACAACCACATTTTATATCTTTTAGGAATCGATCAATCCAACAATAATTTGTTTTCATAATCCATAATTACTCCACAAGGAAAAAATATATATCCTAATTAATAGCTGAGAAATCATACTTACTTCGCTTTGATTCCTTCCTTTCTTGCCATTAGATTGTTTATGAAGTTATATGAACCCCCATAGATATCTTCAACAGAAATGATTTCATTGCCTGCATTGGAATTTTACAAGTAAATATGACTATAAAAGAGATACTTTGAACTAGTTTCAACGCCGCAAGCTCATCCATCATATTTGGATGGTCTAGACTTAATTTCTTTTTTATTTTATTTTTTAAAATAATTATTTTGACGAATATAGAATCTAAAATAACAATTATATCTTAACTATCATTTTTTAAAAAATTGATTTTTAATTAAAAATAAAAATAAAAAGGAAATTAAATCTAAACCATCCAAATCAGATCTGAATGGTCTAAATGTGATAAGTTTTGGGTGTTGTTCATCATTCTAATGGGCACCGAAACTCATTTTGAGATAGTTTAAGCATGCATGCATACATAGTCTCCAATGAAAACTATGAGAGAATTATATATACATATATGTATATATATGCGCGCACAAGTTGTCCTTGTTATATTTATATAATGAAAATAAAATTATATGGATTTCAGTATATGTATTAGGCATTATAATGTCAGATTAGTTTCTCATTAAATATTTGTATAAATGCCAAGATATGCTTCAATGATTTATAATAAACAAAACAAACTAAGATGAGAAAACAATGTACCAGGTTTAACAAGTTCACAAACAGCAGTCAAAGCAGTCATTCCACTGCTGAAGCAAAAGGCTTTGTAAGCATTATCCAGCTTCGCTAGTAACCTGAGGACAAGAAATATGCTAAGTGAAATTTGATGGGGAAAAAAATTAAGGGAAACAAAATATAGAAAAACTCATCAAGGCAAGGAATAAAGGTCAAACTTCTCCAAAGTGTCTCGGGTAGGATTCCCACTTCTAGAATAGCCATAAGGACCAAATTCTGTTGCAGAAACCTGCATAAAGAAAAAGTATAAAAGTACAATATGAAAAAAAAATATTAAGGAATATAATAGAGATACTAAATAATAACACACAATTACTAAAGAGCTCATCAACATATATAATACAGATCGAATTCTCACCATTTCAAAAGTAGCAGTTTGGTAAATTGGTGTAGAGGTTGCTTTAAAAGGATCAAAGTCATTGTGGTAATTCGCTAACATTGTGGACATACTAGGCTCGTGTGTCTGCTTTTCTGAAAATAGGAACTAAAACTATTAATCTATAAACAAAAATCATATACTAAGTAATATATAAACAAAAATCATATGCTAAGCACCTCTGATTTTTAATATATAAGACCTAGTTGACTAATCTGGAAAGATTAATGAAGTCAAATAAATGATTTAATTATAGCACATATTCCTTGATCTCTCTATCATTAGATTATATATCAGTTTATAAGTCAAGTAAATTAGTTTAGAGAAAAACGATAAGTATAAATATTTTAAAATAAGTTGTTTAGCTTTCTTAATTAATCCCTCTCCAAATTAGTCAACAACATTTTATATTAAGAACAGGAGGAAAGTGTGTGTGTGTGTGTATAGAGAGACACACGCACACACAAACATGGTATCAACAACACAAATTACCACTAGTGACATCGTCCACCAAAGCTAGTTTGCTCTTAGTCAGCTTCTCTGTTTGGATTAAACAATTTACAACGAACCCCTTTCCATGGATCAGTTGTTTTGACTTCAGTTTGGCCCACTTATTAAATCCCAAGCTCTTATTATACGTAATTTCAGCACTTGTGCCCTAAAACACAACAAGGAGAAATCAAACGTGCGTAATAAACTTTATGCACAAATAATACTAATAATAATAATAACAACAACTTGAACAAGAATGCATATAATATAATAAAAGTGTTTGAAATAATGATTGTTGTTACCTTAATGTGGGGATTAATAGTGATGGGAGTGACAGAAGAGGCAAGAAAAGTTGAGGCCAATGCCATCTCTGAATTAAAGAAGGCTGTTAATAAAATTTGTATGACATATGTAGCTATGCTCAATGATTCTATTTAAAGAGGAGAGAATATAGAGAGAGAGAGAGAGGAGTGGGAATAATAGAATAAGGATCACATGATGGGGTTAGGTTTGAGGTTTGTTATGTGATGCTCTGATGATCTCTTCATACAGTGTAATATCCCACATAAAACTATGCCATACTTAAATATACAAGTAGCACATGCGTATGTTTACTAAGGTACACAAAAGAAGAATCCTAACTTTCTTTTCAGTTCGCTGAATAACCATGATATATAAAAAGAAATACCCTACCCAAGCACATATCATGGTTATAAAAAGAAAATATCATACTTCTTCGCCTAATTGTAATATCCCACATACCTGGTTATCATAGACATTATATAAAATAAATCACAAGAAAAGCATCACTAAATGACCCACTTATTCAGATGCAATTGCCGCAATGTTCAACTGTGGGTCTAAGGCCCTTAGAGAAATCAATAAAAATATCCATAGCTAAAGAAGCAAAACAGTCTAGTAGTAATAACGAGTCCAAAATAAGCCACTAACAGTCTAAAGAACATCATGGCTCCTAGGTGGCAATTAAACGTAAACCAAACATAAATTCTAGAATCGAAGCGCAGTCACTAGTGTAAGTGACCTCACGCTTACAGTGCCTTCCTTGCTGCATCTCCCCTGCTGCTCTCACCTGAAATTGATGAAGTAATGGAATGAGACCACAGTCTCAGTAACATAAATCCTACCCACCTTACCTACTAGTACCCTTACAAGATGCCAGGTATGACTAACAGTTCAAAATCAATAGTTACTAACAGCATATGGATAGCAAGCAGATAAGCATATCATTTAAGATCACATTGTATCATCATATTCAAATTAAATAAAATACATCATAATTGTCACATTATCATAATATATTAGCTTTCCAGTTCCACCTTATAACCTCCTTATAACTGCCGACTGAACCCATGGGCTAATTGCTACCCACGTCATAACTGACTCTCGCAAGCTTTCCACAAGTGTGATGCAGACCAGCCAAAGTTGACAGAGCACACAAGGGCCATGGGTTCCTCCAGAAAGGGGTTACTGCCCCAAGATACCTCTGGAGTGTCGCAAGCCAAGGGTTACTGCCCTTATAGTATGGGCCAGCCATAGAGCACCATATAACGGCCTACCATGTGGTCACAATGTCACACCATATCCCATCAATCCTCCACCATATTTATTTTCCACAGTTATATTTTATAATCATAAAATATCACAACAATGTCATATAGTAAAGTAGTTCATAGGATCAGATCTCAAGGATCACAATATGTAGCATTACGACATATAACCTAGCATGCATCAAAAACAACCAAGAAAACTAATTATGATATAGTAAGACTCAACTATGGGTCATTTGCAAAAAAAAGAAGAAAATCATCTCACAAGGCTGGTTTTTGGCTCCAGAAGAATTTTTCATGATTCCTAGCAAATCTTTTCTCAAAACGATAAAGACATGTCTCCAAAGATTCCATATTTCCTAAAGGACTCATAGGAGTCACTAGCAAGTAAAGTAGGTAGAAATCTACATTACCTGTTATCCTCTAGCCACAAGTAGTTAAATAGAAATTTCAACAACCAAGGCTCTCCGTGAGAGGCTGCAAAAATCACATACATACGATAATATTAATATCTATAGCTCAGAACTATTAAAAGTCTATCCTAGACCTATACCAAAGTTTCTCCAAAGTTATCCCAATGTCTTATAATTTATCCCTGAAAATATAAATCTTCTTTTAAATTCATATTGCTTCCTAATTTAATTAGTTCACTATAATAGTAAATTATATGAAGGTCTTGAATTCTTTTAGAACTTTCCAAACCTTCAGATTTTTGCTTATAAACTAGATTGATGTTGTATATTGATAATGATTATTTTCATAACTAAATAGGTATAGATTTTGAAATATATTTAGTAAAACCTGTGGATAATTTATACCTATTTAATTATCTATTATAGACTTTCTTCTTTTAAATCAATTATAGGACAAGAGATGATCTTGTATATAATCTACTCAAATCTTTTATTATTATTATATATATTTTTCCTACAGGAGATATAAAATTATTGAGAGACGAAAATATCATGTATATGTACATATATGTATTGGAGAAAGAAACAATGACTAGCCGAAAAGGAGTAAGTTATCTCTAATCCAAAATCATTAGTTATGTGTTTTATTCTATTTGTTCACATTCTGAGTTTGAAACGTAAAATGGGCAAGGTAACTAAATTATTCTAAACATTCATATATATACATATAAATAGATACATAGCCCCGAAAACTCTACCGAACTCCATCCTTTTGATCATAGCTCACGCCATGAGTGTTTTACTTCATTCATGTAATACTAAATTATCTACACACACATATATATGGCTACAACTTGATGATTGGACGGGTATATAGTGATCGACACATAACCGAACACATATTGAAGGTGGGAAGATTGTAGAAAAGAAAGAGAGGGAGCAGTGGGGATATGCGCTCACGCGCGTGTGTGTATATATATATAAGGAGTGTGTGAGAGAGGAAATAATATATGTTTATATACCTTTGAGAGAAGACAACGCCTGTGATTTGTCGATTGCAGAAAGAACAAGGAAGGTCGGTCAAGATTGCTGATGGTTTGGCTCAAAAGGATGGAATAAGAGAAGAAATACAAAAAGAAAGGGAAGGACAAAGAAGGTACCTACAGAGCGATTAGGTTTGCATTGCGGTAGCCACCAATGAGATAGAAACTAGGTTCTTGGGTATTTGTAGAATTTATAAAATTTAAACTCGATCCCCTTATCTGATCTTAACTTATTATTCTTATTATTATCAAAATCCTATCAGATATGGTACATTTAAAATTTAAATCATTCTTTCCTAAATATATATATTTTTGAATATTTGATCCCCTTTTTATTTATCTTTAAATATTTATACATAGCTCTCTTTAATTATTTCAGACTCTTATTTTCTATTTAACCTTTACATATAAATACATTGTTTCCCTTCTCTTTTATTTTATAATAATTTTTATATATAACACTACCCGTACTAAGTCCCCAAACAAATAAAATAAATAAATTAAAAAAATGGGATGTTACATACAGTCCTCCACCCTCTTCAGTATTTCCAAATTTCTTAAATATATAGTTATCTCTAGAATTATAATTGAGCTTTATCAAAAAAAAAAAAATCTCGAATTATTAGATTGTAAAGCACAATATTACAAGGCTTGACTAAAATAATTCTCTCAATATAAAGTTGAAGCATTATCAGCCTTCCTAAAAAAGTCATCAAATCCTACTTGATTTATTTCCAAAAGGGAGCTTTTCAAAATTTCCTGATCGTTCGTAATAAATTAAATTTAAATTGGTGGTAATTTTGCTAGATAAAACCTTAGCTCTATATACCATTTGAAGCGAAACATAAGTTAACAAAATTGTATAATAAAATGAAGCAATTACATGGGAGAGTTCTAGAATCCATGGAAGCAGAAAATTGATGAAGAAATTGGAGTTAGAAACCCCCATGAACTATAAGCCATTCGGTCTTCCTAATTGGCCAGAGCAGCATAGCATATATGCATCCATATATATAATTTGTATAATGACAAATTTACTATTGCTTAGATTTAGAGTCTGTTTGTTACGAGAGAAATGAAGAGAATAGGAGGAGATGAAAAATTTTAACAAGCTCATTTTAAAAAATTGAAGAAATGGGGTAATGAGATTTTAACAAAAAGATGTAATATAAAAGAGTAAAATAATTAATTAAAATATTTTAACGTGACTCCTTCAATTTTTCAAAATGAACTCATTAAAATCTTCTCTTCCCTTTCCTTCCTTTCCCTTGTACCAAGCGGGCCTTTAAATAGGACACTGACCAATACTATGGCTAGAAAATTAGGGTCTCTTGCAAGAAATACTAAGTTTTTTTTTTTAATAAAAAGACAATTATATATTATACAAGATAAAATGATATTACAAAACAGAGTGTGTATAAGGACAAAAATAAGAAGAAAATAAGTTCATAAGGAAACGAGGATGACTAAAGAATATGAACGCATTTGAAAAAGAAGATACAAGCAATTGAAGATCTTGCCCAATTGATCCAGTAGAAGAAACAGATGGTTGTTGAAGCCTGATAAATTGCTTCTTGATGCATATGACGTTGGGAACTTCAGAAGAAGACATTAGTCCAGAACGGTGAATCCATAAAAGAGTTGCTCTCAGACAAAACAGATGAAACATGGTAGGAGCTGCTAATTTCCTGATGAAACATGTTTCTTTTATGCCAAACAACATTGAAAAGTATGATTATGCCATGAACTAAATTGTCTTCCTCATCTCTATGAAGTTGAAGTGGTTCTAATTCAATGGCCAAAGTCATTAAAGCTGGATATAGGTAGTAAAAAATGCCGAACCACAAAGCTTTAGTAAAATGGCAATTTGAGTATTATAGCTCATTATATTGTGGTCTCTTCAACTTGATCCAAATCTCATTTAATTTTAAATATATGCATAAAAGTTTTTTAACCTAAATAATTTTAAATAACTTTTAGTTAAAGATGGGTATTTTGATGTAAAACATATGATTTAAAGGTGAATTAACAATTGGATGAATAAAATATAAAATCTTTTTTTTTTTTAAAAAAAAAAAAGAGGGCAGTGAAGTTTATGTTATACGACATTTGATTTTTGAGGAGTAGAAGAAATTTTATGTAATTAAGATGAAATAGAGGGGAGATTAGTTAATATATTTTGCTTAATTAATAATCCAACGTATTATTATGCTTTATATAATATGTATTGATACTAAAACGAAAACCCCACAAGGCCAATTTTTTTGGGGAAAGCCACAGATCCAGCCCAGTAGGCCCTCACTACAGATTTACGGCTCATACATGCATTCATTCCTTCAAGAATCATGGGTCATTATATTTGTAGCTAAAATGAAAGAGTTAATTATGACCTCTGCAAATGGTCTTTTAAAATATTAATGATTAATTTTAAAGATTAATCAGTTATTGAATTGTCAAATGCTTCTAGAAGTGTTTTTAACTTATTATAAATGATATTAATCGACTAATATAGTGGTTAAAAAAACCAAAAGAATGCTCTTTGGACAAATTTTAACCTATTAGATACCATATAAATTGTTTAATTTAGTTATCAAACACCTAATTTGATATTTGGACGCTTTTACACTACTAGAAAAAACATTTTTAAACCATTTTTTTTTAAGACCGTTCATTGGAGATCGTTTGAAAAATTTGATTGGTGCTATTTTTATAAATATTGATAGACTTTTTAGATCAATTCCTTATATAACTGGTTTAAAATATACTTTTTAAACTGGGTATTTGTACAACCGGTTTAACAAGCATTAAAAATATTTGTTTAAGAAATAATATTTTAAAACTTTTAGGCTGTTGTGCATACAACCATGCTAAAATATGCATTCGGTACTATTATAAGCAGTCTAAAAAGGTTCAATTTTTTTTTACAAAAAGATAATATTTACAAGCTTTTAAATTTAAAATTTTTGTTCCATGTGCCAAATCTCCCCACATTATATATATGCATATATGTTTATGTGTATGTACATGTATATGTATTATGATTATCTCAAGATACAGCAAAAACACATCATCATTGATATAATCATCATCTGGAAACGTAAATAAAAGCATTAAATTAATCAAGCAAGAAGGTGGAGAAAGAAAGGTAATTAAAGAAGACACCAATGTGAGATAATAAAAATGCCTATGTTTAACAAGCTTATTATTATTATTCCAAATTGTTGCAGCCAAGTACAATAATGCAAATAGAAAACAACAAAAGAAGAAGAAGAAATAGAACATGGTAATAGAACCACCACCAAATAATCATCAACATCCTCGATCTTCTCATTATTTGAAGCACGTAAGCCGTAGGTCTGACACATGAAGTTCAAAGCGGCACAATTGAGAGTGCATTGTTAAGATCATTAATAAGATCTTTAACATCCTCAATTCCCACAGAAACACGCACAAGATCTTTAGTTAAACCTGCTTCTTCTTTCTCTTTGTCACTCATACCACCATGGGATGTATACCAAGGCAAGCATATGGAGGAACCCACACCACCTATACAACATCAAAATTAATACAAGGTTTAGCATCTTCTATGAATGTATGCTTGTTTAGAGTTGTTTATCATAAGCATGTTTGTGTAAATGGAGATAAAACTTCTTTCACATATTTACCTCATATACCATAAATCACGATTGAAAGTTGTTTTCGAAGGTTTCAATCATCATTCCCAAACAAGCCCTTAATCAAATTATTAATCATTTTTTGGCTAAATGTCCTTTATTTTGATATTCCCTGACTAACTAAACAATCTTGTAACTCATTGATCAAACAATGTCCTCAAAGTAACAAACTTTTTTGAGGTAATTTCGAAAATTTGAAGGCATTAGTTAATTTTAACCAAATTTCTTTATCTACATAAATTTACTAACAAATGTCATTAATTATAGCAGCAAGATTCTCTATCATACCTACCTTCTCACCATTTTGATTAACTCTCAAAGTAAACAAATATATATGTAAATGATATAAAGTATATTCCCCAAAATACCTACCAAAACTAACAGTCATGCTAAAATATTTAGTCTGTTCCACGATCTGCTTTGAGAGCGGCAGTGAGTCTGTTGTAAAGCTAAGCACAGATCCTGGCCCTGATGCCTGTGAAACAGGAGCTCCATTAATGAATAAAATCATTTCAAGCACACACACAGACATACATATTATTAGCAAATATTAATATTAAGTTACAACAGGTAAATTAAATCACACCTGAGATTTATGCAGTTCATATCCAGGATCAGTTTTAAGACCAGGATAGTGTATCTCCTTTATTTTTGGATGGCTGGCAAGAAACTCAGCAACAATTTGTGCATTTTTCTGCAAAATACAATATGTTAATTCTAAGTTGCTTTTTTTTTTTTTTTTTTGGTAGAAATAATCACTGCCACTATAAAAGAGTTACGAACAAATCTCAAAACATCATTCATATTTATATTGTGCATATAATGACTTGAAACTATGAGTAAAATAGAATGTTTTGTTAGGTACCTGTTTCTCGTGAACTCGCAAGGCCATAGTTTTGATTCCTTCCAAACATATCCAAGAGTCCTTCGGAGACAAACCACAACCGGTCGCATTTTTATAAGAGTTTATGTGATCCGCCAAGCTTTAATTTACAGGATGATCCATGATGATCAAAGGCCAAAAAAAAAAAAAAACCAAAAAAAATTTCCCATTATTAGTTGAATAAAAAATGGAAAATAAAGATAACCAAAAAAAAAAACAAAGAAAAAGAGCTTGTCCTACTCTTTCCTATTCGTAGCAAGGCTACCAGCCAGGCAACTACTGTTTCCAGCAATGAACTTGTAGCCGAATGCATAACAATGTCTGGAAACCAAAAAAAAAAAAAAAAATAGAAGTATCCCTTAATTATAGTGTTTAAACCTTAAGTGTGTTTTTTGTGTGTGTGTGTGTGTGTGTATTATATATATTCCATAATCTTAGAAAGTGTGTGATGATGAAATACCCGCTCCAAGGTCCAATGGCTGACTCAACACCGGGGACATTACGCTATTGTCAAGAAATAAATAGCTCCGTGTGCATGAGCTATCTCCGACATTTTCTGGACATAAATCAACAACATTTTAAAGAATTTTATACTAGTAGTGAGTGATACTCATAATTCATACATATTATTCCACAAAAAACGGGTTGAAACAACCCACGTTCTGACGGGTTAACATTTTGCCAATATAAATCTGCCATAATTAACGGCTATACATGTTGGGTCCATGGAATAACTTTCTTAGTGTTATATAGTAGGCATGGATCTATACTTCTTACTTATTCAAGAAGAGAAGAGGGAAAGCTACTGATGGGTCATTATATAGCTGAAGAGAAGAATTTATAAACCAAAAAAAAAAAAATTCCAACCCATAAAGAAATTAAAATAGCTTACTCGGATATCAGATATTTTTAGCTGAGGATTACTGGGAGTCTCCAGCCACACCAACTTAACATTGTCAGACATAGCTTCCTTGAACTTCTCTATATCACTTGTGTCTACTTTGCTGTCCATGAATATTACAACCACATTACCTTCTGGGAATCAATCCAACGATAATATTACTCCACAGGGAAAAAGCTGAAAAATCATTCTTACGTCACTTTAATTCCTTCCTTCCTTGCCATTAGATTGTTTATGAAGTTATATGAACCCCCATAGATATCCAGAACAGTAATGATTTCATCACCTGCATTGGAATTTTATAAGTAAATGACAATAGTGCCTGCCCCTTTAATTCAAATATATATATATATATATATATAGTCTCCAACGGGAAGAGAAATAAGCACCAGGATTAACAAGTTCACAAACAGCAGTCAAAGCAGACATTCCACTGCTGAAGCAATAGGCATATTCTGCGTTGTCAAGCTTTGCTAATAACCTGATGAGAATACAAAACATTAAGCCAACAAATAAAAGAGAATAATGCATAGAAAGAAGAAATAGGCACAGACAAAAATCAAGACAACAACAATCATAACTCCTTACTTTTCCAAAGTGTTTCGGGTAGGATTTGCACTTCTTGAATAGCCATATTCACCAAATTCCGTCGCAGATTTCTGCATCAAAAACAAAACAAGTGGAGAAGACAATTACCACAGAGATCCTAATTAAACTCATCTAGTTTCTAATTCTTAGCAAGCATATGGATCCATAATTTCCCACCATTTTGAAAGTGGCAGTTTGGTAAATTGGAGTAGAGGTTGCATGAAAAGGATCCCAATCAGCATGGTAATTCACCAACACTGTGGACATACTTGGATCTTTCACAACTTTTTCTGCAAATAGGAGAAAAAACTATTAACTAGCATAGAAGACAAAACACACACACAGAGCATCAACGCAAGAAACACATCACAAACCATCACCAGCTGGAACCGCAGGGGTTTCCACAACAGCCGGTTTGGTCACAGTCTGCTCAATTTTGATTAAGCAATTTACTCTGAAGCTCTTTCCAGCATTTTTGATCTAAAACACAGTAATGAGAAACAGTTAGACATTAAACTATCACATGGTAACTATACTTGCAATAACTAGAACAAGAAGGCCTTTATGGTAAATTTAAGGTACATAAGGCGTTTGAACCAATGATTGGTGCCATGGCAACCTTAGGGTGGGGATTAAGAGTGACCGAAGTAGCGAGAGGGTTAAGAAAAGTTGAAGACAATGCCATATCTGAAGAACAAGGCTAAGAAAGAGCTAGCTAGAGGTTTTTGCTTATGCTCTTTGATTAGCCGAAGCAAAGCTCAACTTGATTCAAAACCAAAGCCCTGTGTGCATTTATATACACGAACACACACCTCCATTCCCATTGAAATATAGGAGTATTTTTTTGAAGACAAAGCTGCACATATTCACATGTCATTCACGTGTCACTTATAAGAAGGTTCACAGTACCACTTTGGTCCAAAGTACAAGTCACTTGTCAGAGAAAATTTTGGTCATAAATGCAAGTCACTTGTAAAGTTGTAGTAATATTTAATACTACCTTCAGTCTTAATTATAAGATATCATTTGTAATCTATAAATAAGGTCTTATAAAGGATCAGAGATAGTGCCTGCTTTCAATTTTACTGTTATTTAATTCTTATTGGAAGGATGGAAAGAAGGAAGAGATAGGGGAGAGATGAAAATTCAATAAGAGTAAAATTAGAAAATGTTGCCTATTTAATGCATTCTTTGATATGCAAGAATGTGTTACAAGTGATTTATATTAAGGACAAGGGTGGTGCCATAATTAATGACGTTTTGGGGATACATTAATGTTATTATTATATTAGTCAACATCCGGTGATTTACTATATTTAATTGTAGTTTTAATTACTACTGTTGGGACAGCGAAGGCCCTTCCGCATATCCTCACGATTTTTCATCATACCCGAACCCAACATTTTCTCTATTTAGGCTTTTCAAAATCTCTATTTGACTATTATAGAAAACTAAGATGATGAGAAAAATAAAATAAAACAGAAATATAATGATTATATTACTCCAATTTCCAAAATATTCCCTTCAATGATATAAAAGTTTAGGGTTAATACTACCTCCAGTCCTAATTATAAGACCTCATTTGTAGTTTACAAACAAAATCTTATAATTAGGACCAAAGGCATTATAATCTTTGATTCCTCAAGTTTGTCTATATTTTTGTTTTAATCTTTCAAGTTTCAAATAATAAGTTTTGATCTATCAATGGGCAAAATCGTCTAGATTTTTATTAGATTATAAGAACCAATCTTATAAATAAAAAAGAATTTGAGGAACCAAAACCTATGGTTTGAAATTTGAAGGATCAAAACTAAAATGAGGACAAATTTGAAAAACAAAAAATTGTATTAACTCAAAAGTTTAACTTATTTGAAACATGACATAGAGCATAAAGTTGAGATCTGTGTACACAATTTTTTTCTTTTATTTTTTTGGAGGCTACAACCCTACTCGCCGCCCCCCCTGAATGTAAACTTATAGTATTCATAATATTTATATTAAGTAAAAAATATCATGTGCGTATGTCGGCCAAAAGTAAACTTTATAGGTATTGTATTGTTTAAGTATTTAATTACCTGTGCGAAATATAAATTCACGTCATAGTTCAATTTGCATTACAAAAGTGAATTTTATATTTAACATTAGAACTATACTAATATATATTTATGGATGTATAGGGATAGACGTTAATTACTTAAGGTTTTAAGGGGATCAAACTTTTGTCTGGACGTATCACTTACAAAGGAGCTTTTGTGTAAGTCCGGAAGGAGGCTGAACACCTATTAACTGGTTATAGCCTAGTTTATTTTAAGCCTAATTTAGTCTATTTAGTCAATAGGTAACCAGGAGTTACCGTGCCTATTTTCATAAGGCTTTAGCCAACAAGGCTACAGGTCTGACGTATTTGCCTTTTTAATTTTGCACCGTTATATATAATATATCTAAATTAATTTTACGAATTATTTAGAAAATTATTAACTTAATTTAATCCTAAATTTCACATCCCATCCATTCACAAGTAAGCTCAACCCTTTCATTCATGAGCCACTCACCTCTCTTACTACTTTTTTGCTAGATAGCTCAAGAAGGCAATACTAGCCATTTTCTTTTCCTTGATTTGTGTCATTTGTTGAATCATAATAACTATTGAGTTTATTTTAGTGATGTCCAAATGAAATGTTATAATTTTTAGGAGTTTGTCCTAATTTTTTCTATGAAAGCGAAAAAAAGGTAAATTTAATTTTTTAAGCCAGTTGTTGTGATTTATTGATTTTAGAAAATACTCCTTAGTGAACGGATGATTTGCTTTTATCTTATTTCTATTTACTAAGACAATTGTTATCACGGGGCTTTCTTTTTTTGTACTCTCTAGCCAATTACTAGCCAAAATCGATTTCCAATGGGCATTGAATATGCTCCATAATGACAATGACTTGATTCATCCTGTAAGAGCCATCTAATAAATAAAGAATAAATTATTATTAGACTATTGGTGCGCAGCAATACTAAATTCTTGGGATTGTTTCTGTTAGTATTGTAATAAATGAAAAACTTTTTATTTTATCGTAAATTTAAATTATATTTATTTAAATAAATAATTAAATCATATATAACTTTTTTATAGCTTCAAAAATTTTTCAAGACATATGCAAGCTTTTATATATGTTTGGATGGGTTATATATGGTTTTGCTGGCATGGCCTTTTAAGCTTATTGAAAAACTTACGCTTTAAATACTGGTTTTGCATCATATTTCCATGCGTGAGTGTGTGTGTGTGTGTGTATGCAGTATCTCTTTTTTATTTATATTTAAATTATTTTAAAATGTATTATTATTGTATTGATAAAAACAAATGAATGTATTTTTTTTATAATATTTAGCTGTCTTCATATAATAGATATATACTCCATCCAATCCTTATTATAAGTTACCAATTGAGGTGTTAATTACAATTTTTTAAGATTGCCCTATTTAAAATCTCATTAATTGAAATTTTCTACTCTTATGTAACTTCTTGAATGTAATTAATCGTGATATTAGATATTGATAAATTTAGACATTTCTTTGATTTTCAAATAAAATTAATGACTTACAACTTTTTCTTAATTTTAATAAGGTAATTAGAGGTGTTTTGAAATAAAAATCTAAAGGGGTATATCATATATGTCTAAAGGGTAGAGATATAGAAGTACAAGATGATAATTCGATAGAAGAGAGGAGACATGCATATATAAGATTCCATCTCAGCTCCTCGTTTTCAATTTCAATTATTCTTAATTAATAATTGTGAGATATAATGTGTTCTCACAATTATATAGGTGATATGATATAATATATCTGCCTGTTCTTTGTCCTGTGGCTGATTAATCATATTAATTAACAAATCGGAATACCTAAGATCAAGTTGGCATGTTCACATGTGATGATATTATTAATGATTTATACACCAACCATATGATATTAATTGATTTTCTACAAGGTACAATAATACAAAATATTTCATATTATGCCAAAAATGGTAATATATCAAATATGACATATATAATATTAAAACTATATCAGGCCTTATCCTGACATAGGGGTGATTACTGTATTTTATTTTAATTAATAATTATGTGATATAATATATTAATATTCACCCGCTTTTTGTCCAGAAGCTGATAAATTAGATTAACAAATTAACGAATATTAAGATCTAGTTGGCATGTTCACATGTGCCTTGACCATGAATTTTGACAAATACAGAATAAATAAATATACATATATTCCAAAGATAATTGAGGTGCTAGTGGCAGCTATATTTTCTTAAATTAATAATTTAAGAATAATTATGTGATGTAATATCTTCTCACAATTATGTGAAATATATATATATATATATATATATCTGCTCACAAAACGAAATATTAAGATCAAGCTGGCCAATCACGCGTGGCTTGGCAGTGAAATTCGATAATTATATATACGAAGAGATATTGAAGTGCAAGTGGTAATTTAAACATGAGCCTTTGATTATAATAGTTTCTACCATAGTAGAATTTTAATCGACCTGAAAAGACATTATAAACATATTTTCTTTTCATGCTGATGATTAAAATTCTACAGAGAAAAAAGTTATAATAAATTATAGGGAGAATTACCAAGAGGATCTAAAGAATAAATTTAATTACCAAAAAGTCTCAATGACAAGTAACCAGCTTGGACTTGTTGTTATTTCTCACTCTAAAACTTGTTATTACTTGCTCTTCATTTGTCAATAGACTTCAAAGTAATTAAATTCCTTTCTTAAAACTTGATTGTAATTCTTTGTAAATTATAAACTCATGTTTATTTTTTTTTAATATTAATGAACAAAACCAAATTCAATCCAAGATGGTGTATAGCAGGGTATATAAAATGGAGTATAAAAAAAAGGTATATAAAATAAAATCAACCAATAAACTGATTGACGTATGGTTCAAAGGGTCAGTGATCAAATTTGTAGTTGAACTAGATAAACCTAATCATCATATAATTTGGTTAAACTATATAAAGATTAAAGTACAAAATCTACCCATAAAATATTTTGTTCTGAACGCCAAACACTATAACTTGAATGCAAAATATATATATATATATATATATGAAGTTTTCAAGATAATGCAAAAATATCAAGGTTACGAAGCCAATATTTTAGCATAACATATCAGTCAAAAATTGGCACAAAAAAGGTATAAAAATGCCACAATCAAGTCAACAAACCTTGACAGTCCCCACACGTGTTGTGCAACATTTTTGCTCCCAATGGCCCTATCCGGCATCACAAGGTCTTTTGGCACAACATAATAGATGCATCTCCTCGGTTTTGAAGATGCCTCTCCCCCGCTTCCTTAATCTATTGTCCTTTACTTCGGATTTTTTGTCATTTGCGATTTTTGCCTAGGAGCTAACGAGCTGCAAATTAGGGGCGTTGCCATTACAAATTAACGCATATAAATCCTTGGATAATATTCATTGATGGAAAATAAACCAAAAAAAAAAAGAGGAGTTGTGCAGCCATTGTGTTTTGAAGAAAACCCACAGGGACAGACAAGGCTGTTCAGAGCAAAAACAATATGTAACACGTGTGGGGACTGTTTGTTAAACAATTAATGTTGGTTAACTTAGAGGCTGTGGCATTTTCACACCAGTTTAGAAATTTCATGGGTATTTTCGCATTATTTTTTACTAACATATATACTACCTCTGGTCCTAATTATAAGAATAAATTGATTAATTTGAGGAGATTAAGGATATAAGTTAAGTTAGTTATTTGTAATAAATATGTGTTGTCTTTCTTAAAATATCATTGCCAATCAAGTTTATAGAACTACTATTATAGGAATGACTACTTTGAGAAAAATGTATAAATATGACAGATAAGGTAAATTGATATTATAATTAGGGCCAAACTAAAAATCAAATAAAGTCTTATATTAAAGATTGGAGGTAGTACTTGTTAAACTTAAACTGTCAATGTTAGTTGACCTAACTATTGTAGCATTTTCGCACCATTTTGAAAACTCCACCTATAAATTTGCACCTCATAAAAGTTTATGAAAAATGTCAGTTGACTTAATTATCGTCAAAAGCTAATAATAGAATACTTTATAGGTAGATTTGCATATTAATTTAATAGACAAAATTACTCTTATAAAATCCTGAAAAGAGTACAATTTTGAAAAAAAAGTATTAACCCATAAATATATAAAATATTGATGTATAAATAATCCAACAAAATAGAATTATAAAGAGCCGGTTTGATAGGAATAATGAGTTGAAATGGAAAAGAATGGAAATGAATGAAAAATTTCTGAGTAATGGCATATTTCGTAAGCACTGAAATACAAAATGGGTTGATGAAATTTTTTGTTTTGTTTGATTGGATAAAAACAGGTTGGAAAATTGTGCAATTTTACCATGTTACCCGCAATGAGAGAATTTAATATTATTAAATAAAAAGAGCTTTTTTAACATTAAAGAATATTAATATTGTTAAAAATTCAATAATCCAAAAATTAAATTAATAAAAATTATAATTGAAATAAATAAATATAAATACTCAATATAAATATAAAAGCATCATAGATTTTCATAAAAGATACTATAAATATTATTTTTAACAAAATTAAATAAATAATATAAATAATAATAATACGGAGATAACCTCTGTTAAGATATCAAATAAAATCAATTTTATTTTGATACGCATGACCTTATATAAAAAAATAATTAACAATAATAAAAATGAAATAAATAATTAAATTAAATAGTAACGTGCAAAATTTTTTTAAACGGATTGTTTAAGTCTTACGGCTTTAACAAGCAAGATTATCTCAAAGATCTCTTATCTATTCTCTTGCAGAAACCCCTTCTTTCGAATGCTTGTAGTTTTGAATGCCTCCAATATTTTGTTTTTGGTCATTATACTTCTTGTTGTCTCTATCAATTCAGATTTTCACTTCCTACTCAAAACTTCAAGAGCAGAAGATTTTATTGAATTGTCACCAAGCCATATGGTGGATCAAATTCAAATTTTTGAATGGATTTTACTTAATTAGAAATTAGATTTAAACAGCTTTTCAGTGATATAGGTCATTTACCTAATTTAGATTTAGATTTAGATTGATACAGTTATGTACAATGAAATTTAAGTTTTAATACGATAAGAAAAGGAGTAAACAAAATCAATTTTGGTGCCAAAAATTCAACAAATTTTATATCAAATTCAAATCTACACAAGAAATTTTGAATTTGATGCAGTAAATATACGCATCACATTTGAATGCACACATTTCTTTACCGTTGTTTAAAGCTCATCCATGGGTTTATTGCTATTAATTGGAAATCAACAAATTCCAATTCATGAGCTATACATTTTAACTTTCGCACAAAATTTTAATTTCATTATATCTTACTAAGACACTCTGTTTTGGACATACTTAAAAGAGCAATTTTCAATTAGATATAACTTTCCCAATTTAAATTCAAATTGGGAAAGTAACTATCATGAAAAGCTCTTTGAGTTTAGTTTTAATACAACAAGACCCATTCAAAAAAACTTTGTAATTTTTAAAGTTATGATCAAAATAGTGAGTAAGGGTCAAAAACATTTTTCTCCATATTTTGAACCAGATTTGAAAAACCATATATATATTTCATATGAAAATATTTTTTATTGAGGTAAATGTTATTGAAAACTTGTAGAGGCTATTTTTATACATAACAAGTTTCACTTCAAAAATATTTAGGGTTTGTGAGATATTGTAATAATATTAATTGAGATATTGTAATAATATTAATCAAAGGTCACATCTAAAATGATGTTTCTAATCTTTTTTTCACTATCTTATTTATTGCTTTAAAAATATAAATATTTTCTGAATGTGTATTATTTTATTAGAAACTAAATTCAAAGAGCTTTCTAATGATACTTCAGTTGCCTAATTTAAATTTAAATTGAGATAGTTATGTCCAGTGAAATTTATGATATAACAAGAAAATGAGCCAGCACAACAAATTTGAATTTGCTCATTTATAGTACAGGAAAGACCATAGTCATCAACCCAGCAACATTGAACACCTTGTCACTGTCAATGAGCTGGGTGATGCAATAATTTTCTTCCTCCATAAGTCACTCACATTCAGCAATATTGAACATCTTTTTCCAGGTTTTTTTTACCAAAATACTGTAAATAGTAAAATTATTTGCCAATATGTTGCACTTTTAAAAGTATTTACCACTTAAAATCGTTCTTAGTAAGAATAACTTTCAAATTACATACAAGTCGTTCTTAGCGCGAACGACTTCAAAAGTCGTTCTTGGAGTGAACGTTTTCAGAAGTCGTTCTTGGCGTGAACGATTTCACTTTTTGAATTTTTTTTAAATGAAAAAGTGAAATCGTTCACGTGAATAACGATTTCTGAAATAGTTTACACCAAAAACGATTTCACTTTTTTTCCTATTTACCTCATGCGAAAGAATCTCAATTTTGCATGCAAGAATAAGAATCTCTGACACTCTACCAATTTTGTGCAAGAATAAGAATTTTTGACACTATAACACTCTGCCAATTTTTCCTATTCACATTTTTCCTATTCCCGTGTGAGGCTACAGCATCGTGTGTGGTCTTATATACATTACATGTGAATTACTTCATCTCCTGCTCTCTTCTTCTTCTTCTTCTTCTCTTCATCTCTAAAATTCGTGCTCTCTCTTCTTGCTTCATTTTTATTATTCTCTTGCTCTGTTATTTTTTCACTCTTGTTTCCAAATAAGACAAGCTCTTTTACTGCTATTGTGGGTATGTTGTTTCTCTTCTATTTTTTTCTTTTAAAAAATTTGCAGCTGTGATATAGAATTTGATTTTTCATGCATACTACCCTTGATGAGTTAATATTTTATTCTTCTAATTTTCAGGAGGTGAGTGGTGGGTTCAACAATCTTGGAATGTTTTTACTATTTCTAAACTAGGTGCCTCTTATTTTAACAGTAAAACTATCATCTGTTATATTGTTTTAACATGTTAAGATTTAGATATAAGCTCTAATTTTTTTTTAGTATATGATTATTATTTTTTCTTATGAAAGTATGCTTCTCTTTGGCTATTTCATTGCATACAATGTGATTTTGTATCCTTTGCCAATGTATCAGTATCTCCTTTTTCTGATATACTTTCTATCAACATTTATATCAGTCATAGCCCCCTGGCCCTATATCATACATGTTCATGCTATAAGCCAACTTACAAAATGGTTGAGATTTTTCGTCTAATATCCAACTGAGGCTTATCTCGCGATCCCTGTATATAAGTGTCAGAAGTTGAAGGTTAGAGAGATATGCTGTGAGACTTAAAAGCTGAGAATGTAAAATTATGGACACCCGAGTTCCCTTTATTACAAAGTTATCATAGTAACCAAATTATTTCAATTGAGTTTAACAATGCTTGAGTATAATTAAATAGTATTAAATATAAAATCATTATAACCATAACAAGTCATGATTTTTTGAAGTCACATAAATTAAAAACTTCTGCAAAATATAGGAGCAGAACTTTGTAGTATAAAAAGTAAATATGTTATATATCTTGATTTTTGTAACAAAATCGAACTCCTTTTTTTTCCCCTTTTTTTCCTGCTACTAAAAAAAAAAGATGTATATATATATCCAACTAAAGTTGAAAACAAATTTTAACAAAAATATGTACAATGCGAAGCTATTTATTCTTTTTATTAAAAGCATTTATTCATTTAAAAAGCACAAAGCTTTTTATTTACTAAACAAACACAAAGCTCTTTATTAAGTGAACACTTTCGGTCAATAATCTTCCATGTATTGAGAGAGAATGATTTCTTCGTTGTTTCTTCTACAAGTAGGTAAGTAAATAGCAATATTTTGAAAATTTCTTTGTGAGAATAATCTTCCATATGCTTTTACTCGTAATTTTTTAAGCTTTCTTAACTAATTGTCTTAGCTACAAATAGAACTAACATAAAAAAAGAACTGTCCAATTACATAATAAACTGTACTGAAAAGAGAACATGTTATATTATGTACAATTTGGATTGATTAACTCACCTAATCAAATAATTGAATATCTTATATTAGCTGGATTTTATGGCGTTGCTCGAGTAGGACAGTTTGATTATGATCGAGGTTTGATCTCAACACTTATTGAGAGATGGCATCCTGAGACTCATACATTTCACACTATAGGTGGAGAATGCATCATAACACTAGAGGATGTAGCTAAACAATTGGGCCTTCCATGTGAAGGAATGACAGTTATTGGCCGAACTAACTTTAATTAGCAAGACATGTGTGAATGTCTTCTAGGTATTAGACCACCTATAGATAAACTAAATGGGCAACAACTACTTATAAGTTGGTTGGAAGAGAACTTTAATCACCTCCCTGATAATGCGGATGATATACATGTTCAACAATTCACTCGTACATATATCATCAAGTTGATTGGTGGATATCTCATGCCAGATAGATAAGATAGCAGGGTATATCTAATGTACCTTCCACTACTTTGTGATTTTCAAGAAGCTGGAAAATTTAGTTGGGGATCGACAGTTTTAGCTAAGAAAATTATGTAATGCTACTAACCCGACTGAGAATGGGATTGGAGGATGCTTATCATTACTTCATTTATGGGTATGGGATCGTTTTCCTATGCTAGCACCGCAACAACCTGTGTACTCATATCCACAATCTGATATCTACCCTCTCTTACCTCCTTTAGGTTTTAGGTGTGCTAAATTTATTCACCAACTATTTGTTATGCTCTTATATTATTAAAATTATATAATTTTTAACATTACTTTTTTGTAATAATAGATGGAAAAATGTGAGACAAAACCCCTGTCTACTTGCTGTGTCTTTACTCCGATATAGGAGCTTTCTGGATAAAATGACCGACGATGAGATAATGTGGCAGCCATATGAGTCTCTTCATGCGCGCCAATTGATTACTGAGTATTGCTTGGCAACACCTGAAATTTGGGGTGTTTCTGTTCTTTTGATATGTTTTAATATTATAGAATGGCATCATCCTGACTGTGTACTATGGCAATTTGGTTGTCGGCAACCAATTCCTTCCATGCTTGTTCATTTGGAAAATTTCCACACGATCCAATTACGAAGCAGAATAACTACAAATTGGATTGACAAATACTTGGACTTCATTTAAGCATGCGATGGATGGCCACATGCAATTGTTAATGCTCCTATAGCGCTTGATGAACTTTGTAATATCCTGAAAAAAAAATAAAATAAAATAATTGAAAAATAATATAATATAATAATATTTTATTATAATAAAAAAAAGTCCAACTTTCCACCGATATTTCGGTGGAAAGTTGGGGGGGGGGGACGGTGGGGGTTGGGGGTTGAGTTTGAAAAACCCCCTCCCCCCAATAAATGTGCGGGGGGTGTTAAATACACCCCCAGCACTTCATTTTCCCCCCGACAGGCGCAAGAAGAAAGAGAGAAAGAGAGCTGGAGTGTGTAAGAGCGAAAGGAGCATACCGGTAAAGGAAAGGACAAGCTTTGAAGATATTTTAGGTATATAAAATTACTTCTTTTTATCAAATGTTCTTTATAAATATTTCCTGTATATTTTAAGCTTCCTATTTACATTATTACTATAGTGATTAGAGAAAATTTTGAGACTTATATAAGATATAAGTATTGAGTTTTGATAAAAGATGACTATAGAAATTTAGAAATAAATGAGTTGTTAATTTTAATTGGTTTAGATTTCTCTATTTGTTAGTTTTAGTATTTAAATTAATTTATTTAGTTAAAAATCTGTTATTTATGAGATATACCATATTTTTACTGATTAAATTCAAGTTAAATAATTTATTTGGATTGTTTGATATATTATTGAGATTTTAATCGGTTTAGTTTTATTTATTGGGTGACTGGAGGTTTTAAAATAATTATTATAGCTAAAAAGTCTATTATTTATGGAAAAATATATATATGGTAGTTATACCATTAAAATTTTGATTAGATTATTTATTTATAAATATTTGAAGTATTATTGAATTTTTGATAGTTTGATTTTGAGGTTTAAACTTAAATGAAGATTTTTAGAATTTATAACATAATAATTTTATATTTGGAAATTGTTGAAAATCCTTTTTATTAAAGTAAATAATTTGGAGGTGGTAAATAAATAATTTGGGTTGTTAGAAATTTTAAGTTGTTTTTAAAATACTTAATAATTTTTGGGTTATGAGAGTTGCGGGAATTTAGAATAAAAATTTAATTAAAGTAGAAATTTAACTAATATAGAGAAGTTTAATTAATTTATTAGTTTATATTAATATGTGGTTATATTAATTGTGTAGATTAATTATTGGTTGAGCAAAGGATTGACCTTGTGGTAATTCTTAGTATTGCTTTGGCGAGAGGTAACCACTTTTCACTTGTTATATGTGCTAATGTGTTGTTTGTGAGTATTTTCCTATTTTTGAATAATATTTGTTATTTGGAATTTGAGTAGATATATTATATCTTTTTGGCCATGAAAATTGTCTTGTGGGATTTTTGGAATTGTGATTGAGAAGTTTGGAAAAGATATATGATTTATATCTTATGGATTGTATTGAGAAAATATTGAGACATTTTTCGTTATATTGTGAATAATTGGTTGTTATTTGGATTTTGGATTGAGTACTATCCTACCACGTGGTAAGACAGCCATTGGTGCACATTGGTTGGCTTCTTCCTTTGTCCCCCATAGTGAGGGATAGGCCTTTATGGTTTCTTATTCGTCCCCCAGAGTGAGGGATAGACTTATGTGGCTTGTGTGTTGACCCCCATAGTGAGGGTTTGGATGACTAAGATTATACTTTTATGGATATATCTATGTTTCTCTAGAATTAATGACTATCCCACTTGACACCTCACGAGCACGTGTTAGTATGTATGATGAGTTGGAAAGCTGGTTACTGAGGCATTTGTCTCACTCCGTGGTTTAACATTTCTAGGTGATAGTTCAGGTGGTGGTCCATCAGGGAAGGCTCCAGAGGCATAGTGTGCTGTTATAGCTTGTATAGCCTCCCTGCTTTTGTTCTATGTGCTGACTTGTTATATATTGCCACATAGGGCTCATCTACTATCATGATGTAAAATAATACTTTTAATTACTACTATCTGGTATGACAAGGCCGCGAGGAGGCCCGAGACATTTTAGACTTTGCATGTAACGCTCTTTCAAAATGTTGACTTTTGACTAATGAGCTCTATAGTTTATATTAAACTGATTTATCAGTTTGTATGTTTGAAAATATAAATTTGGTTTGGGCTAATGGTTGAATAATATTTCTGGACTTTGGAAGTCCAAGGCCCAAGGTAACGATCGATGTTACTCTTATTATAAGTTTATTTCTTTTAACCATGATAGCGATTTAAAATTTTAAGGTTTCTTCTTTTCTATCATGGTTAATCATTCGAATATATTGAAAATTTTGATCTAAATGGGTTTTAAAAGAACGATTGTCACAAACTTGATCGAACATCTCACTACATGCAATGGTGTTGGAAACATACAAGATGATGGATTCAACGTATCATTGGTGATACAGGTCGCACGGTAAGTTTTTCATCTTTCCACCATTGATATCGTTTTCTTTTACACAAAAAGTGTTGTTATCTTATATCTTATTATTTATTTCAGTCTGACATAGCAGAGGAGTTATACAGGCTTTCAATTAATTCTCGTTCAACATGCTCTAGTTGTGTTGATTAATGAGATAGGGTTGCTCGCGATCAACGTAACATTTTACTTGCACTTAGAGAACAACATTTTAATATGAACTCCCAGCCTGTTCCACCAACAATTGAGTTGGCTCGGCTACAAATTCCTCGTGATAGATTGAGCAAGTGACACGGCAGTTACTTGTCTACCCAAACTATAATTAAAAACGAAAATGCAAGGGAACAGGAACCTTTAATTTTTACTCAGGCTTGTGACAAATCACTGTCACCACCATCCCCCTTCACCTCTGTCGATCTTACACAACTTGAGTCTCATTACATGGCACCCTCATCATCATCCCCTTCCAACTCAACCAATCCTTTTCAATTTCAACCATTTATGACTTTATTAGGTAATCTTGCATTATTTTCAACTGAATACAATGCTTCTACTTTTGAACATGGTAGATTATCAAAGGAAGCATTTGTCATTGCTCGACAATCTATACATGTAAATAAATCACCTTGATTTGATTTGAACACGCCAACTACATAAACAAATGAGACACTTGAATCTCAAGAAATTGACATACAACAACAACGGCCATAATATATGAGAAGGAGGCCAAGATGTGGGACTAGAAGTCACTATTAGTAAGGTGGATAATTTTTTCTCTATAAAATTAATTTTTATTTATTATTTTTTACAATAAAATATTTATTACTTTTTATTTTTAATTAATATACATCTTGTACTCATTTCACAATTAGTTTTAATATCATTATGTAATTATCAATATTTTCCTCTCATTATTTAGTCATGATTTTGTCATTTAAATGATTGATAAATCATTATACTAATTATTTTACTCAAGAGAGAAGGTCAGAAGTCGTTCAGCAGCAGATAAAGTTTTGAAGTCATTCACCGGAAAAACGATTTTTGAAGTCATTCACATGAAGAACAATTTTCATTCACTTCACACACATCGAGGACTAATTATGAAGAAGTCATTTGCCAGAAGAATAACTTTAAAAATTGTTCACCTGAAGAACGATTTTAAATGCAGCATATTAGTAAATACTTCTAAAAGTGCAGTATATTAGTAAATAATTTTACTGTTTATAGTATTCTGGTAAAAAAGCCTATTTTTCAAGCATTGAATGAGAAAGATCAGATTGCTTCGTCTAAAAAAATGTCCACTCCTTATTCGGTGGTTTAATTTAAAAAGTATTTAAATGTGTTTCCTTTTCTTTCTTTCTTCAATCGTACAATTTTGATGCTCTGTCAAGCTCTTCCTCTTCTCCTCCATTGTTTCTATCACCTGTCTTTTTCTCTTTTAGGGGTAAATCTGTTCTAAAAATTTTATCAGCAAAGTGAAAAACGAGTTACCATAAAAAATGATGGAAGCGATATTCCCATGTACAAGGAAAAATGTCCCGCCACCGGAAAATAGCTTTAAAGAAAATTGTTCTACCCATTCGTATTCGACCAATAGAAAATCAAGACTTTTCTTTTTTGTCCAAAATTTTCAGCCTACGAAACGGGCCCTAAAACATAAACACGACACGTATACTGCTACTCCTCCGGTCCTTATTATAAGACCCAATTTGACTTTTTATTTGGTCCTAATTATAAGATCCAATCCATTTTTCTCTTATATTTATGTATTTTTTTCCAAGATAATCCTTCTAATAATGATAGTTTTAGCCAATATACTTAATTAGCAAGGATATTTTAGGAATAACAACACTTATTTATTATAAATAACTAACTTAACTTACTTCCTTAATCTCCTCAAATAAGTCAATTGGGTCTTATAATTAGGACCGGAGGAGTATTATTTACTAACCCATAGCGATTCTGTTTTAGGTTGAGCGGTGGGAGAAAAATGTAAAATTCAACCCAATCAACTTTTCTAACACGCTTGACTAAACCGATCAGAGTGTATTTTAGTAGTCTACTTGTCTAACAAAATGACCCGATCGAGTTCTATTTTAATACGATCATATAAAAGAAAAAAGCACAATACCTCCAGTCACTAGTAAGCACCGACAACCCCTCATCAATATTAACTATCCAGTAGTGTTGCCGCAATATCACATATAGCGTACTGTTTATTTTGAGATTAGTTCGATAATCACCGTTTCTCTCCCATCCATTTTCGTCGACTTCTCATTATAACTATGAGATTAAAATTTAAACAGTGTGAATTTCATATTTCATAAAATTATTAACAAAATGTTAAATTTTCTTTAAAATAAATAAATAAAATTAAAGCACTAAATTTTAGTCATTATAGTTTAAAGGCTAAACGTGCGACTTGACTCTTAATCTTATTTTTCAGGTACACTCACCATCCCGGTCTTTTTAATGATACAATCTTATCAATGATTTTTTTTTCTCTCACCCATGATCTTTTTTTTTTTGGGCACTTTCACCATTGATCTTCGTGCACAAACATGAAGATCATTGGTAAAATTAATCACTAAAAAGATGAGGGTGTTGGGTGTACTTGAAAAATAATATTAAGGATAAAATTACATCTTTATACAAATTTAAAAAAATAATAAACAAATATTTTATAAGATTATTTTATAAAATATAAAATCTAAACCGTTCAAATTTTAGTCATTATAGTTGAGATGCAAAGTGGATAGAAATAGGAGGAGAAAAAAGTGGAGACTCCTTGCCTATTTATTTTTCTTTTTAACATTTTTTAAACAAGGGAATGAATATTTCACGTGTGCGAGAGAAGACGACACTGATAACCACGTCGGATCTGATCCGACTTTCTCGCCGGAGATAATGTTACCATAAATGACTTATCCATGTCTTGAAACAGTGAACGTCACTGCTTAGCCTTAATTTAATATTCTGTTTTATTAATTTAATTAATTAGCTGCAGCACAAAGACCCAGCCAGGGGATCTTCTGTAATATAATAATATCCTTCCATACGATATTATAACTATAATATGAATGAAATAGTATCAAATCATATCACAAGGAGAGATACGAAGAGCTCTGGAGGAGTAGCAGCATATCATGTCATATATTTTCAAAGTTCGATTTGGCACCCCTTGTAGAATAAGGCCTAATGGTATGAGGCATGATACGATATAAGGTCAATTAGGATGAGGCTTGATAAAAATTTTAATATTCTGGCAAAAGAAAAAACATAAAAATTTTAAAATTATGTTTTTTTAAAAAACTTATTTATAAAATATTTTTAAAACTCCTTCGTTCTTTTTGAAATTACATTTTAATAGTTTGTATTTTATTATTTATTTATTTTTATAATTTAAAATTATTAAGTCTTTTTAAAACTAACCATTAAAATATTGATCTAAGAATTATAAAAGAAGGAGAGAAGACAATGAGAAGGGAAGAGGAAAGGTCCATAATTGGCGTGGAATATGCGTTATGACAAATATATATATATATATATATATATATATATAATGCATTGTATAAATCAATAATATCATATGTTTGGTGATATTATGATGTGACATATTTGATAAAAATATTTTTTGAAAAAAATTTAGATAAAATATAAATAAAGTTAGTTAGAATTATTATTATTAAATACCAATATTTAAAAAATAAGATACGACCATGATTGAAAAATTTAACATAACATATATAAGTAACTTAATATAAGTATTGTCTTTAATAGAAAAACTTCTTTCAATGTTTTAATAACGACAGTGGCTTGTTGATTAAAAAAAGGGAAAATTACACTCAGGTCCCACAGAGCATAATTAATATAAAAAAGGTCCCTCGAAATCGCAAAATGATTATGAAGTCCCCAGGAACCTGTGTGTAATTAATTCTAATTGTGAAATTACGTAGTTACCCCTGTTAATTTGAACCTATTTACAACCTCAACAGTGACTGTTAACAACCCGAGAAGAGGTGGTTAACAACCTCAACAACGCCCCTGGTATTTCACAGAGTGAGTTGTCATGAGCACTGTCGAGGTTGTCAATCACGTCTTCTCGGGTTGTTAACAGCCATTGTTGAGATTGTAAACGAATTGCTGCAATAAAATTAGAACCTATTTACAACATCAACAGTGGCTGTTAACAACCCGAGAAGAGGTGGTTAACAACCTCAATAATGCCCCTGGCATTCCACAGAGTGAGTTGTCATGAGCACTGCCGAGGTTGTCAATTACGTCTTCTCGGGTTGTTAATAGCCATTGTTGAGATTGTAAACGAATTGTTGCAATAAAATTAACAGGGGTAAGTAGGTAATTTCACAATTAGAATTAATTACACACAGGTCCCTGGGGACTTCAGAATCATTTTGTGATTTCATGGGACCTTTTTGATATTAATTGTGTTCTGTGGGACCTGAGTGTAATTTTCCCATTAAAAAATAATGATAGTGGCTCACAATGACGGTGGTGACTGGATGCAGAATAAGATGGGGAAACGGAAAGAGAGGGGAGCATAGGAGAGAGAACATGAGGGAAGGGGGGGAATAAATACTAGTACCAGGTAAGGGAGATATTTTGGAAGCATCCGGGGGAAAAAAAAAAACTTTTGTGATTTACAAGACTAAATAGGCACCGTGAATTCTTGAAACCTTGTAGATATCTTAGTGTGGAATTGGTTAAAAATGTGTTGCCTAATGGGTATGGTTAATAGTTGATAAAGTTTATGTAGTAAATAACCAATAATAAAGTATTGTAAATATTCTAAAATAATAGTATTTTAAATTAAATTACCCAATTATGGAATTTCCTAAAAACGTATTGTCATTTGCTAAGTGGTGGTATAGTGAATAGCTAATGAAGTGTAGTAACTATTTAATAAAGTATTGTTAATAATTTTTATTTGAATGGTTCAATCTGTTTTATCCCAAAAAAGAAAAGAAAAGAAAAGAATAGTTCAACGTGATAGAGATTGTAAGGATCATAGTAAGATACTTTCCATGGTGGTTACTAAGGCTAACTGCTGTGGAAAGTCCTCAACATATCGTTCCGGGCTCAAAACGACGTGTCATGATGAGACTTTTATCAGCGGTCCGGTTACTACCAATAACGGGTTATTCATTTAATCGCTATGAAAAGTTATATAAAAATATATATATATTCTCATTTCTTATACAACCTTTCTGCATAGAAACAGTTCAAATAAATAGCAATTTTCAGCAACTAGAATGCACTAAGCAGTCAAACTATCGTAAACATTCAATTTTATTTTAAAAACCGATAAGAATATCATTTGGTAACATTAATTAACAACCAAAACCAACAATAAAATAACCAAAATTTCTAATCCTAATTCAAGTAAAGCCTAATCAGCAATTAAAACTAAATCTATTGACCCTAATTCAACTAAACTCCGACTCAATAGTCAATATTAAGCTAAACTAATTGTCCATCAACTCAATTACAGTTTTGTTCCAAATCATCCCTTACTTGGTTGATGTCATTTGGTTAAAATTCATCTTTATTTTGAAATGTCTGCCAGAAGGAACAAAATAATTAACCAAGAATAAAAAAATGTGAAAAAAACTTGAAGAATAAACTTCAACACAATTGTTAACAATTGGAGCAATTCTGTAAAACTAATATCAATCCAAATCATTTCTTACTTTCAAGTTCATCAACTTTAATATAGTTATCAATTTTGTGTAATTGTCTTTACATTCCTAGGCACAAAGGCTTCTCTGAATCATTACGCAAGTTTTTACATGCTGAAGAGAACTATGCGAAGGACTATGCTCTCACATTACAAAAATATCTAGAACTCAAATCACCAAAGTTATCATTCACAACTTTATCCTTTTGGGACAAAGAAATCCTTCTAATTTCACCATACAATAACTAATTAGTACACATCAAATTTATGTCATCACAAATAAGATGCTCTCTTAGCTCAGGAATACTTAGTTGGCTCTTGTTTAAGCAGTTGACACACGGAGAGCAATACGACCCATCACTTTTGTTAAGCGCATTTCTTTAAGCAAATTCAATAAATCTTTCAACCCCATCATGATATTCTTTATTAATTCTCCTAACTTTCATTCAACTATGATCAATTGTTTTACATTGTCAAAGAGTATAGTTGTGAAGCTTAATTCTAACAACTTAATTCAAATATTACTTTATTTAATTCAAATAATTAAGTATTAGTTAATAAATGGACTTGACTTGTATTAAAAAAATTAACCTTGTATAAAAAAATAAATGGACTTGACTAGCATTTAGTTACCAATTAAAAGAGTTGCCCTTTTATTTATAAAAAAATTTAGCAGAGTTCCCCTAAAAGTATAAGAAATCCTAAAATTTCAAGACATTCATTATACAATCAATGGCATCAAGCAGCAAACTAATTTCAACAATTTAAAACTAAATACATATTGACCATATAAAATTTCAGGCCAACAGACCATATTCCGCAAGTATTCCATAGATTACCTTTTAGAGCAAAAATTCTGAGTTCAAAATAAAAACTCAAATAAAATTATTAGTTATCTATGAAACTTGACATGCAAGCAAGTTTCTTTTTAACCAAAGTTTTTAACTTAATTTAAAACCTTCCAGATAATTTTCACAATGTTCAAACCAAAAATAACTCAAATTCCAATTA
Organism: Neltuma alba; assembly: GCF_004799145.2. NCBI lineage: Eukaryota > Viridiplantae > Streptophyta > Magnoliopsida > Fabales > Fabaceae > Neltuma > Neltuma alba. The sequence goes on along the minus strand of NW_021634506.1, from coordinate 2,570 downwards.
TATCTCAAAAATGAAAAAATAAATATAACATGAAAAAAAATCTCATAATCAAGGTTCTAAAACTATTTTAACCATATCCATGACAAATAAATAAGCTATTCACGTCAATTAACAACAAAAAGTTTCAGTCCCAATGATATATTACTCAAAATTCGCTTAAAAATAACACAACATACTTAAACATATAAAATCGTCAAATACATTATCAAAATCATGTCTTAAACTCGATAAAGCATAGCTCATATCATCCATTCAAAGTTTCAAAGCATTAATCAACCCCAAAAAACAAAAGTCAATGTACAAGAAGAATCAAGAAAGAAAAACGGGAAGGAGGGGAGGTTGGTTGGAAACTAAGTAGAAACGCTGATAATAGGTAGATGAATGAGTTTGGAGTGGGGGACCACCATGGCAAAACAAAACAAGAAAGTAGTAAAAATGAATCGCGGTAAAACTTATTAAGGCTTTTTCAAAAGATTTTTTTAATGGGGTTCACAAAGGAATCGCCATTAAAACTACTCACTATGGTGTTTTATGCATTAACCAACGTGGTAAGTGGAAACCATGTAGTCTAAGGAAACATCGTCGTAGCTTGTTGATAAAACTAAATTATTTTTATCTTATACAAGAACTTTTCATGGCAGTTTCTAAGAGAACCATAGTAAAAACTCAAGTGTACAGCTTTATAGTTATAAAGGTCATGGATTGATGACATTAAATGGCTATTTTGTCGTAGTGCTTCCTCATAGAATTTCCTAGATATAAGGGACTAAAGCTAGGGTTTTAAGACTTAAATTAGGGCTTCTTAAGAAAACCTAACTATATGCCTTTCAAGATGAAATTTATTGTTCTTACATGTTATTAAGGGTTAATCTAACACTTTGTTAGTTTCTGTTTATAGCTAAGGTTGATTTCATAGTTTGCCTCAGTTTCACATAAAAACCCTTTTTGAGTAACCTTTGAGTAATAATTTGGAAACCTTGGAGGGAGAGTTACAAGTTGAAATTTAGTACGTAACTTACCCATTAGGTACTTTAGTAACATATATCTTTTTTTTTTTGTATATTTGACTTTGGGTTTGATGACTTCCAAATTTAGGGTCTTGATTTGTGACTTATAAGTACTAGTTGGACACTAAGTAACTCTAATTTTCCTATCATGGCTCTAATAAGTTCATAAGTAATTTCATAAATAACAATAAATTATAATTGACGCACTATGAAGTGAAATATACTTTCAAATTGTAAGGTGTAGGTGGACTTAACCTTTAGAATTATGTAAATGACAAATATTGATGTGAGAGAATGACTGATACATGCTCTAAAACGAACAGCGGTGGAGGAGCTGATGACAGAGATCCACGCAAAACTACCAGGATGAGAGGGAAACATGTCAAAGCCTTCGACTTGGTGGAGCAAATATTGGTGGAAAAAATTGGTGATGAGCCATCATTTAAGGACAAATTGATGGGGCTCGAGCCCAGCCCTCTTCTGAAGGATAGTAAAGGGTGGGGTGTCTTTGATGATGCATGGAACGAATATATGTTAGAGTTACAGTGCTATTTTAGTGATGCTAAAAACTCCTCTGCCCAGAATGAGGGTGGCAATATTGAGGAAGATGATGAGGACTACCCTACCCTAAGGTTCTCTAAGGAGGAATATGAGCTATGGTGTGCCCTTTGGCGGAAATCGCTAATCGTCCACTTCTTGGTAAGTCTGTACCCCATTGGGTGATGAAACTGAATCTAGAACGCCTTTAGAAAACAAGCAAACCTTTCACAGTATGAGACGTCGACAATAGCTTCTTTGTGGTCTCTTTTGAAGAGGAAGACGACATGAACTACATTTATCAAGAGGGACCATGGATGCTAGATGACCGATATATTGTGATACAATATTGGCAGCCAAACTTTGATCCATGGAACGTAGAGACACAGAGGAAAATAGCTGTGTGGGTACACATTTCCATTCTACCCCCTTGAGTTTTTCAATCTGGCAAGCTCAAGAAAGATTGTTTCTCTCGTTCGGAAAACCTTGAAGGTGGATTGCATCACCTACGCAAGTGAACAGGGGCGGTATACACATATATACGTGGAGATCAATCTGCAGAAACGTTTAAAATCAGGCATTAGGATCTTAGGGAAGAGACGCTGCGTGGAATATGAAGGTTTTAATTTGATCTACTTTTGTTGCGAGATATACGGTCATCACAGGGATGTTTGTCCAGATAAAACAATTGCACAGGGCACCAAAACAGGAGGATGAAGCTTTGACGAAGACGTAAGACCATGAAAACGTTTCTGCATAGACTCAGAAGGGCACTAAGAAATCACCCACACTTGAAGAGACAACCAAAGGTATTGATGTGAACCATATGGAGAGGCACAGAAGACATGCAGGGATCACTTGGCTGAATGGAATATTATCGGCAATGGCTCCCCGGTGGTGGCAAAAGCTTTTGTTGTTTGGAACCTGGTGCAACGGCACTAAAGACACCCTTCAAGAAACTCCATAAAATCAGGCACAATAAATCAAGGAAGGGAGTAAATCTCATGATCTAACAAGAGCATTAAA